>NC_080686.1:24672277-24975308 GCF_030445035.2 Dasypus novemcinctus
GGGAGGAATATAGTATGAATTAAAAGGCCAGTGTTTTCATGAGAGAGGGGAAGAGAAAAGAAAGATAATAATATCAAGAGTGGATAAGAGACAGAAAGCAGAACAAAGGTATTAGAAATAAAAAGTCAGACAATTTGGGGGTCAAAGAAAGGGAGGTAGAATGTAAGAGAAACAGCAGATGATGGAGGATAGAAAGATGTGGGGGAAAAGGGATAATGTAGGTGGCCAAAATCAATACACATAGAAAAGACGAAATGGAGGATGAAGAAACACAGCAAGTGTGAAGTGCTCCTTCCAGCACCTCTTGCAAGAATCTCCTCTGTCACCGTCCCACCAAATCACCATCCAGACACCTCCTGCCCTGCAAACACCTGAAATAGCCCGGTCCAGCAGGACTTCAACCCTACTCAGCTGCTTCTTTGCAGGAGAGATTATCTCTTTTCTGTTTTCAATGGATTCAATTAGTGGCGAAGAAAGACAACCAAATATCTAAACACCTAAGACTCCTTAAAAGAAATTCAAGCCCTGTGTTCCATTAGAAAGAAGTATTTAAGAGCCTTGTTGGAATTTGTTATAGAAGCAGAGATATTGCATTGATAGGAAATGCCTTCAGCTTGTAAAGCATGCTTGGAGACATTGAAATATCCAATCTGACTAGAGCAGAGAGTTCTTAAAGAGAAGAATAAGCAGATGTAACTGAAAAGATAACTAAGAACCAGACTGGAAAGGGTGTTAGATTAAGAAGTTTGGTGATAATCCATAAGTAGATAGGAGCCACTGAAGCTATTTAAGAAAAAATGTAACAGAAGTTTTGCTGTGTCTTAGGAAAATAAGTTAAATGGCAGTATAAAGAATGGTTTGGAGGAATGAGAAACTGAAGGCAGAGAAACAACTGGGAAGTTTTGAAATAATCGAAGTTGTAGATAATAAGGCCAATGCAGAGAAAGAAAGATAGGGATTCAAGGAAAAATGAAAGTAAAGAATGGATCAACATGACCCGAACACTTATGAAGCTTGTGAGGAAGAAATGGCTGTAATATTTCAATGATGTTATTAAAGGATAAAGGGATCTAGCAAGAGAAAGAGAAATTGCAGAGAAGATAATTACACAGAATACCTGCCAGATGTTGAGTGCCACCATAATCCAGGTACAGTGCTAGGTATTTAATTTTCCTAGTAATTCCACAGGGTAGGATGTTTCCTACCTACTTGTAGCTGCATATGCCATTTATCTGTCTTCTCCATAGGAACACAACAGATAAATGACCAAGGCAAAATTTTAACCCAGGTTTGTCTAAATCTAAAAGCCATTCTCTGTATACTGTTCCTTGCTGCCCAATTTCCTACTGAACATGTTGAGTTTAGGAATTAAAGGGACTTCTCTGTCCAGAAAAGTGTTGTCAGTGTGGGTATGGAGTCTTGGAGAAGAGCTGGGCTGGGAATATACAGATTTTGAGTCATCTAAAGGAGACTCTAGATGTGAGAGAAGACCAAGATATAACCTTGAAGTTACATCTGAAAGGAAGGTGGAGTAAGACAGTCTATAACAGAGACTATTAAATAGTGGAATAAGAATGAGGAAATTAAAAAGAAGCCAGGAAAAAATGTCAAAATTTTTTAAAAAATATTTTTTCATTATTTTCTATTATCCCAAAGATTTTTTGATTAAAAAATTTTTTGTATTTTCTTTCTTATTTCTAAAACTATCATTATTATTTCATTTTCTTATTGGTTGTGTTTGACTATTTTATTGGCTTCATTTTTTAAGATGTTTTGGATCACAGAGTGCTACAGCTGTTGCAGGGAAGGATCATTGATATGGGGTGTCAGTGATGGTGGATACATGGGAGGAAGCTCACCTGGGCATACTTATAAGGCTTATAAACGTGTTCAAATGTTCATGGGGCATTGTCACAGTGGGTGGAGATTCACACAATAACTGAAGGAATGTCGATCCTGGGGAGGTCTGCTATGTACTCTAATGGAACAGCAAGAATCTCCTGAGTACATGGGCGATGACTAGTAAAGGAGGATGGTCCGTTGATGGGTGCTTGATATTGATGACTGTGCTTATGAACCTTTACTCTATTATTTATTTATCCTCCCCCACCCCCACATTGTCTGCTCTCTGTGTCCATTTGCTGTGTTCTTCTGTGTCTTCTAGTGTCATCATGCTGTGTCAGCTCTCCATGTGTGCAGCACCACTCCTGGGTGGGCTGCATATTTTTGTGTGTGTGTGCGGGGCAGCTCAATGCAGGGCACACTCCTTGCATATGGGGCTCCCCTATGCAGGGGACACCCCTGCATGGCAGGGCATGCCTTGTACACTGCAGAGCCACACGTGGCTCAGCTCACCATATGGGGCAAGGAGGCCCTGGGTTTGAACTCTGAACCTCCCATATGGTAGGTGGATGCTCTATCAGTTGAGCTATGTACACTTCCCTGAACCTTTACTCTTGAAATGGAAACTTAGCCTAGTATTATAGGGTGCCTAAAGGTTGCCTCCTGGGAGCTTCCTTATTGCTCAAATGTGGCCTCTCTCTAAGCCAAATTCAGCATATAATTGCATCGCCTTACCCCCACCATGGGATTGGACTCTTGGGGATGAGCTTCTCTGGCATTTCCCTGGGACTACTGCCAAACACCAACTAGCAATACAATTGGAAAAAGACCTTGACCAAAAGGGGGAAAAGGTAAAGACAAATAAGTTTAAATGGCTAAGAAATTCAAAGTGAGTCAAGAGGTCATTCCAGAGGTTACACTTCTGCACATCTCAACAGGATCTCATTGACTGCCAAGTAGCTACTACCCCAGATAGCAGAGCTCCTGAGAGCTCTGGAAATGTCCAGACACTATAGTCAGGGTAGACAGCTCAGGAGTTTGGTGCCTTGCCAGTGGGTCCTACTTTGGAATTTATGCTTCCCAGGGTGACTCAGTTGTGGTTTCCCTACACATGGCTCTTCTGTTCTTCTATTTGAATCTATAATTAGTACTAGAGTTGGTAGGTGTATGTCCAAGAGACTTAAATATTTGGGCTGCCCATGTACCAGTTGGGCCCCAAATCTCAACAGAGTTGCAATACCTACTCTCCAGTTTGTTGGTCTCACTCAGGACAACTAACAAAGAGGTGATGATGGACAACTACCATGCCAAGGAACTGAGAGAGTCTACAACTGCAAGCAAGAGAGTCCCATCCATTGGCCCTAATGGATCACAGGCCCCTCTCAATTAGAGGTGGAGTGGATAGACATCTCCATCTGTAGCAGTTTGTTACGGTTCATGAATTTCAAAAATAGATACTGGATTATGTTTGTAAACTGGTCTGTAACTGGGCATGGTTAAATCATGATGAGGCCTTTGGTTGGGCCATGTCAGTAGGGCCCACAAAGGGGTGGAGACTCACAGATAAAAGACATGACAAAGGACAGAGTTGGAGTTATGATGTTGGAGTTTTGATGCCAGTATCTTGAGCTGGAACCCTGGTAAATAAACACATAGAGGAACTTGGTCATGAGGAATGAGAGAAGGTCCTGGGAAGAGAAACAAGCTATTCACCTAAAAGTCTACATCTGGCCTGGTGGGGCTAACAGAGTAGCTGAGCTTGGAAAGAGGCAAGCCCTGGGAAGAGAGGAACCCAGGAAGTCTGAACTTTCACAGACATCAGCAGCCATCTTGTCCCAACATGTGGCAATAGACTTTCATGAGGGGAGTAACTTATGCTTGATGGACTGGTAACTGCAGGCTTCTACCCCAAATAAATACCCTTTATAAAAGCCAACAGATTTCTGGTATTTTGAATCAAGAACACTTTAGCTGACTAGTATACCATCCTAGAATGGTCAGGATGGGGGAACGAACTTTGGATTAAAGTAGACTTACTGGTATTCTACTATAGACTTAGTGTGATTCTAGCAATGGAAGAAGTTATATCATTGATGTGGAAGCTGTGGACACAGAAGGTTCTGAGGGCAGAGAGAGGGAAAATCGGATATAATACAGGGGCATTTTCAGGACTTGAGAGTTGTCCTGAGTGACATTGCAATGACAGATACAGGCATTTATATATATTACCATAACCTACAGAATTGGGAAGGAGAGAGTGTAAACTACAATGTAAACTTAAATCCATGCTTAGTGGCAATGTGCCAAAACATGTTCATCAATTGCAACGAATGTACCACATTAATGAAGGGATGATGTTAATATGGGAAAATGTGGGAGATGTGGGGAGCAGAGTATATGGGAATTCCCTATAATTTTTATGTAATATTTATGTAACCTAAGTATCTTTGAAAAAAAAAAGTGTAATATGGCGGCATTTTTGGGACATTGGAATTGTCCTGAATGATGTTGCAATGGTGGATATAGACCATTATAAAACTTGTCATAACTTACAAAAATATGTGGCAGGGAGTTTAAACTATAATATAAACTATAATCCACACTTAGTGGCAATGCTCAAATCAATTGTAACAAATGTACCACACTAATGAAGGATCATCAATTGTAACAAATGTACCACACTAATGAAGGATCACAGGCTCCTCTTGTAACAAATTCATCAATTGTAACAAATGTACCACACTAATGAAGGATGTTGTTAATGTGGGAAAGTGTGGGAGAGGTAAGGAGTGGGGCATATGGGAATCCCCTACATTTGCTATGTAACATTTATGTAATCTAACTATCTTTTAAAAAATAAAAATTTAAAAAATTTAAAAAGATAAAAAAATAAATAAAAAAAGAGAAACCAGGAGGAAGCGTGTCAAGAAGGAATGGGTGGCCAGCACTGTTCAACACTGCAGAAATTCAAAGGAGAGTGAGAAGCAGGAAGAAGCACCTGCATTTTGCAAGGAGGGATTCCTTAGGGTCTCTGAAAGAGCAGCATCGTTCAGGCATCTTGGATTGGCAAACTCAGAGACAAGTCTTCATGGTGTTAAGAAGTGACCATGCAGTGAAGAATTGGACTTTTTGGTTGGATTTCTGAGAGGGATCAAAGAGTAGAGGTGGTAAACTGGATGGAATGGAGGAGAGTATGGGCCATGATGTGGACCATTGACTATGAGGTGCAGAGGTGCCCAAAGATGTACTTACCAAATCCAATGGATGGGGGAGCGGGGTTGAATGGGACCTCACATATATATTTTTGATGTAATATTATTACAAAGTCAATAAAAATAAAAAAAAAGAAGTAGAGACTGCTAAAAAAAAAAAAAAAAAGAGGCTAGAAGTAAGGTGAATCACAAGGGTTTTTCGTTGTTGTGGATTGTTTTAATTTCTGTCTGCCTTTTATATTGACCACAATGAAGATGTATTGAACTGTAACAAGGCAGTGGTGAGAAAAATATCAACAACAGGAGACAGAGCACTCTTCCTTCGTTCTTGGTGGATGATCTGGGGAGAAAGTGAGGGAAGATGTATTGCTCCGTGCTCTAACCACAGGGTCTCCCACTGGCAAGCTGCAGAGACAGCTATGTGGCAGCCGGATGACAAACTCAGCAACTTGGGACAATATAAACCCTCTGCAACTTAAACACTCTATCTAATTCAGATTTTTCTGGCATGTAAATTGCATTCATTATAAGAAATTCTGCATCTCAGACATGACTCATCATTTAGCATACTCCTATCATCAGTAAATACTAAAGATGTTCTCTCAAGCAGATGATTGCATTATTGACGCATACAATAGCACTTATTTGGATACCAAGGAATGGAAACCAGTAGCTTTCTGTTTCATCTTTTAAATAAGCAATAATAAAACAAATATGAGTTAGAGACCGTAAGAAGGCTGTGTGCAAGGTCACAAACTGTTTAATGTAGTTGCTATCTTATAGTACACGTAGGTGCAATAAAGCACATTTTACATAATGGCTAGACATAAAGAAAGAGTAGAATATAGTTTGTCTCCAAAAGAGGAGCTACAACAACAGTTCTGGAATCAGCTGATTTGGAATCATGAGAAATAAGGAGAACAGAAAAAGACATGAGTAAACAGAAAGCTCAGTAATTTGGGCAAAATTGAATGAGCAAATGAAACATCACAAAACAAACTTCCCAGCCCTAATGAGAAGCCTGAAAGAAACAAAATTGTTTTTGCATTCTAAATAAAAGATAGCAAAAGAATCCTAGGAATGGGATTACTGTATATTATGGTAAGTGTATGTTTTGCATTATAAGAAACTGCAAACTGTTTTCCAAGGTGGCTGAACTACTTTGAATTCCTGCTAGCAATGTAAGAGAGTTCTGCTTGCTCTGCATCCTTGCCAGTGCTGAGAACTTTTTGGATTTTTAAAATTTATCTATTCTAGTATGTAGTGTGAAGTGTGTTCAAATTTTTAACATTGCATTGATAATGTAACACTGGGTGATTTTGAGATAATAAAAGATAACTCAGAAATGATGCTTTCTTCACCATCTCACAATTAAAATCTAGTGCATCATTATTAATTAGCAACATAAAAGAACAACTCATATTTTTGTTTCAAAGGTTACCAATATGTTATTTCTTATTTTTTCTCAAAGTTGGTGAAATGCTCATCCTTCTGTTTATCTTTAGTTCAGGCATAGAAAATTACAATTCCTCTCAAACGATGGTGTATGAGTCAAGTCAAAGATGAATGCTCTGCTCCAACTATAGTTCTGAACTCATTTTTTATAGCTGCAATTCTAAGTACTAGTACATTGCAGATAACAACAAACGAAGATTGGATACATAAAAAAGCATGTATCATCTCATGACTTTCGATAGATCAAGTTATTGGACAGAACTCTTCACCCTTCCCTCTATTCCCACCCTTTGCCATGTAACTTGAAATTTCTGACTGTAATAGTTAGAGGGTGTGTTCTTATCTCTGGAATTTTGGCTTGGCCACATAACTTACTTTGGCCAATGTGTTGTCTGTAATTGTGAAACAAGCAGAAGCTTGAAATGAGCTTTCACAGTGGGGCTTACCTTCTTGTACTTTTACAATTATTAAGAGAAGAATATTCCCAGCTAGCCTGAAGGTCCCAGGGCCAGGATGGGAGATGCATGGAAATGACCAGTTCCAGGAACTGCAGCCTGAAGCCCAGCAACCCATCCAACCCATCTATTTATTTATTTATTTATTTATTTATTTATTTATTTTATTTTTTATTGACTTTGTAATAATATTACATTAAAAATATATATATATGAGGTCCCATTCAACCCCACCACCCCCACCCCATCTCTCCCCCCCCAGAAACATTCATTCCCATCATCATGACACATCCATTGCATTTGGTAAGTACATCTTTGGGCACCTCTGCACCTCATGGTCAAACCCATCTATTTAGAAAGGAGAATCCAGTGCTTACCAGTGTATGCTACCGAGGTTTTGAGGTTGTTTGTTATGCAGCAGTAACTGACTGCTGCTACACTTGCACATGGTAAAGAATAGATGAAAGCTGATGAGGCATCTAGGAGAAGGAATATCAAGACGTTCACAAATTGAAGAGCTATGATGCTATCTCTGTGTGTGTATTGAAATGTTAAGAATGGAACAAGGGTAGGGCAATTGAGAGATAGTGTTGAATACCAAGTTGAAAGGTTTATACTGCAACAGGGGAATCCATGGAGCAAAAGGAATGAAATGATAGAAATATTGTTTTCAAAATGGAGTTGAGTGAGATGAGGTCAGAAAACAGAGACCGCAGAAAAAATTCTTTTTCAGACAATATTGCAATGCTTAACAGTGAGGATGCTAATTCACCATTGTTATCGCACTTCCCTGTGGCAAAACCCAGAGATCCTCCATCACAGCAAGCATACTATTTATTATTCCCAAATTAACCCTGGCTAAATGTTGTTCTAATTCCATGCCATTCAAAAAGTCTAACGGCTCTCTGATATCCTTTACTAGTGAAGGTAGTTATAATCATCATCATCAATACGTATTTATTAAAAAGCACATTGAGTATCTGACACCATTCTAAAAATTAAAGTAACCAAGCAATAAGAGAAAATTCAAATTTAGTTTGCCCAATAAAAGGTATTAGGCATTCGTCACATTACTCAGGCAACCACTTCAAGGTCCTCTCCAATTTGGAACAGATCTTTTATAACAGGGGAGATAATTCCTGGGGATGGGACTGTTCCTTGAAAACCAGTCTGGACCCAAGAGGGAGGAAATAAACTTAGAATTGGCAGACAGAGTTATCACATAGTGAAAACTTATTCTAATCAGGCTACTTGAAGGGCTAGAAACACAGCTGTGCAATATCTGTACGGTGCTTGACAAGAAAATTTAGAAGATACTAGTATCACTGCTTAAGGACCTTGCATTCCACTAAACATAACTTTGAAAGAATTGCTTCAATTTTCTTTTATTCTCAGACATTAAAAACAATAACCTCTTTCAATATTATTAATTCCTCTAGTCTACATTGAAAATAGAATTCCTGTATGTGTTTGTTCTTACTTTATATTTTGCCCATCATTTTTTTCTTTTCTTGCTCAATTATATTTTATTAATAGTTAAGGGATGATTATACCTTAATATACATAACATACTATATGCCATATAGAAGATAGACATAGATGTTTTGCTGTATGATATAGTAAAGATACACATACATACACATATATTTTATCCAGACCTTGACACCTTGACATATTCAAATATGTGAAATGTTATTTGACTACATTTACAAAAAACTGCTATATGTTGTGTGTGTGTGTATGTTGTCTTATTTTCAGGGCTGCTATGGAAAATATCACACAATGGATAGTTGCAGTTTTCCATTGCTTTTAATAGCAGGGCATGGTAGTACTAAGAGATGCCCTAAGGAATCAACTATATCCACACATACTTTTCCTTACCTCCATTGTGCAGTAATGCACAACAGTAATCAGGATCAATCACCCTAGCCAGTATAGTAAGTCCCTTTGGACTATTGGGGATTGAAACAAGACTCCCACAAAAGGCAGGTTCAAGTTCTAACCACTGGTCCCGTGGGTGTAAACCCATTTGTAAATAGGACCATTGAAGATCTTATTGTTAGTTAAGGTGGGGACTCATTTGTGAATAGTATAATTGGAGCTCCTGTTTAGATGAGGTTAACTTGAACCAGAATGGGCCTTAGTCCATATGACTGGAATCTTTATATGCAAAAGATTGTCAGTCATAGAAGCAAGAAGTCAGTTATAAATGCCAGAGTCAGAAAATGGTAGACGTAGTGAAAATCAGAGAAACAGACAACCCTATGACAGAGGATTGCCAGAGTGCTATAGACTTTGAGAGAAAGCAAGCCCTGCTATTAATTTGATGTTGGACTTCCAGCCTCCAGAACTGCAAGGCAATTGTGGTATTGGTAATAGTCACCCTGGGAAACTAAGTCATGTATACACATAATATACTAGATATAGATATAGTATACTATATATAGTAATGTATATGTAGTATATGTATAGATACTATAACGTCATATATACACACACATACATACATTACAGTAGTTTATATGAAGGTACTTAAACAGCATTTCAGGTTATTGAATTATGTCAAGGTCAGGAGTAAATAGGAATAAATTAACCGTTTTTTTTTGGGGGGGGGGGGGGTACCAGGGCCAGGGATTGAGCCCTGGATCTCGTATATGGGAAGCCAACTCTCAACCACTGAGTTACACTGGCTTCCCAGAGTTGGTTTTCTTTAGTTTGTTTTGTTTTCAGGAAGTACTGGGGATCAAACCTGGGACCTCAAACATGGGAAGTAGGTACTCAACCACTTGAGCTACATTAATTTTGCTAAATTAATCATTTTGTGCCTTAAATCAAAAGAAAAGATTACTTGGATTACCAACTCATGAGATGCTAACTTTATGATTGAGAATATGTCTCTTTTTAAAAAAATTAAGGCCTTGAACTTCAAAGCCTTAATTCTGTAACTCGTTAAGTGTTCAGAAAGTTCGTACCCATTAAGAAGAGAATATTCCCCATGTTTCTTAAGATATTAGACAGACCTGGAATAGAGGTAGGAAAATGAAAGACTACAGAATAAAACAAACCATCCCTGGCTGAGAAACAATGCATAAATCAATGCAGAGCAAATGAAGATTCTGTTGCTAGAAAGGCGAGTGGGGGGGGGGGGAGGGGGGCGCTAAAACCAGTCTAATCTACTCTAATTATGGTAAAACACAAATTGTTTTAACTATATTTTTTTGAAAGTGGATCCCTACTACCCTTTCTGAACTTTTCCCATATTTCCTGCCAGAATTGAAAGCTCCCCATCATATGATCTCAAGGACAGTGAATGAGCAAATAAATGCTTGCATAAATGAATTAAGGAAGAGTTCTAGCTTTGAGCAGTATATGCTAAAGGGGCTTCATACTAAACTCATTGCCAATGTTTTTTGTATTAACCAGAATCAGTGGGCAAGATGACAGCAAATAACTCATTCCCATACAGTTTGGGTTGCTTTCGCAAGAGCTCTATCAGTCTCTCATGACCTCATAAGGCTCTCCTGAGCATGCCTTGGTATGCTGTGCATTCAACATCGTTTAGATAGAAGCAGAAACTAAAATCCATTAGCACTGTTAAACCCTCATGTCCCTGATCTGTACGTGGTTATGCTATATTAAGAATGTTGTCAGTTTTTCATGCTGATTAGAATGCAATGAGTGGTCTCACTTAAAATAGCTTAGTTCACCAGGTGTGTTTTCATGATTTTCTGCCTTTCATGTTTATATTCGTAAACAGTAAGCATATTATTAAAAGTTGTTAAATTAATAGGGCATGATGATCTTAATAAAAGCATACAATCATAAGTTACTTCCTGAACACAAAAGCCTCCTAAAACTCTCTGCTCATTTACTGGACTCCAAATCCCTTGCTCAGACTGTTTCCGAGTTTGGGGCACTAACATAATGGGGCTGTGGACTAAGCACTGGACTGAGGGTCAACACAGCAGGGTTCCATTGCTGATGAGAAGTATGGCTGTGTGACCTTGACAAGTTCCTTAGCCATACTGAAACTCAGTCATCTTATCCATAAATTGGGACTCTTATTTCATAGGATTACTGAGAGTATTAAGTGAGATAATGTGTGTAAATTGTTCAGGTCAGAACAGAAGAAGATTAAGAAATGATATTAAAATATTACAGGTGGGAATTGTGGGAAGACAAAGCTCAACTCTCTCACAAAAACGATGGAGAAAGAGCCAAAGCTGCCCAAGAAACCTGCTTTGGGAGTCAGCAGACCACGGCAATGCTTCACAATTCCCAGGAGGGTGAAGGACAGAGAGTCAAAGAAGCTGAAACAACAAACTGTGAGTTACTAAACTTCTTGGCCACTGGGAAAACTCCTGTCCCCATCCTCAAGATATTAAACTGGGGTGAAACCCCTAGCTCATTGCCCCTGACCGAGAGGGGAACTGACATCTTCCTCCTTGTCAGCTGTTAACAAAGGAACAGAGAGGAGGAGTCAGGGGTCTTTTTTTCAGTAAATTTGGCTAGTGGTGTCCATTTTGAAACTTGACTCTGACCAAACCAAGACAAAGGAAAACTGAGAGAGAGATACACTCCTTTGGAAAGGTGTGCCAACAATCGCCATTTGCTGGCACTCTGGAAATTGCATGGATAAAAACTGAAATTGGGTCTCTCTGTTCTCTAACTTCTGGGAGAAAATTTGCACCCCATTAGTGAGTCCCTGGCATGATCCCCCCCCCCCTTTTCTATTTTTTAAAAGATACTTCAATTACATAAATGTTACAGTGAATATATATGGGATTCCATATGCCCCACTCCCCACACCTCCCACATTTTTCCACATTAGCAGCATCTTTCATCAATGTGGTACATTCATTACAGTTGAGAAGCATATTTTGGAGCATTTCCACTAAGCATGGGTTATAGTTTACATTGTAGTTTACACTCTTTTCCACTTGACTCTGTAGGTTATGGCCAGATATATAATGGCCCACATCTATCATTATAATGTCATTCAGATGATTCCCAAGTCCTGAAAATACCCCCTATTACACCTGTTTTTCTCTCTCCCTAACCCCAGAATGTCCATGGGTCATTGCCTCCACGGCAATGGTATTTCTTCCATTACTAGATTCAGCAGTAGTCTATAGTAGCATACTAGTAAGTTCATTTTAGTCCATAGTTAATTTCCCAATCCTAAGGACTCTGAGACAGTGATGCCCACTCCACCATTATTTGAGGGGGCTTTGACCCCATATATCTGATAGATGGGACTCTCTTGCTTGCAGCTTTAGGCTTGGTATATTGTTTGTCCATCATCTTCTCCCCATTAGTTGTCTGGGTGAGTCCATTGAATTGGAAAATAGGTGTTGCAACTCCATTGAGATTCAGGGCTCAGCTGGCACATGGACAGCCCAAAGATTTAAGTGTCTTGGATGTATACCTATTAACTCTAGTACTAATTATAGATGCAAATAGGAGGACAGAAGAATCATGCATAGGGAAACCACTGCTGAGCCTAACTCAGTCACACTGGGGAGCATAAATACCAGTTTAGGGTCCAATGGCAAGGGGCCAAATTCCTGAGTTGTTTACCCGGATGATAGTGTCTGGATTTCTCCATATCTCTGAGGAGCTTCACTATTTGGAGTCATATCTACTTTGACTGTCAATGAGATCCTGTTGAGATGTCTATTAGTGCTAACTCTCTATATATTTTGTATGTATTTGTATTTACCTTTTGTATATATTTTCCAAATATTTTATTTGAGGTTACCATGGGGCTTAAATTTTTTATACCAAATCTGTAACAGTCATGTTTGATTTTGTTTCCAATATAAATTCCATGGCATATACAATATTCTTAAGCCTTATGTCAACCACCTTTTGTTGTTCTTGTTACATCCAACCCCCTAATTTATCATTCCTTTATATGCATTTGAACTTTAGAAACTCTAGGAAGACAAAAGTGAAGGTACCCAAAATAAAATAGAATATATTACTGTTGTTTATAGTTACCAATGTGGATTCCTTATCAGGAATCTTTATTTCTTTATGTGTCTTTGATTCACTGGCTAGTGTCCTTTCCTTTTATTTTCAAGAATGCACTTTAGCTTTCAGTGTAGGTCATATCAAGTAATGACATATTCCCTCAGCTTTGTTTTTCTAGGAATATCTTAATCCCTTCTAAATTTTTGAAAGACTATCTCACAAGATATAAAATTCTTGGTTGGCAGTTATTTTCTTTCAGCACTTTAAATATTCACCTCAGTGACTCAGCTTTCAAAGTTTCTAATGAGAAATTGGCATTTAATGTTGTTGAGAATCCTTTGTATATGCTGCATTGCTTTTGCAGATTTCAGAAATCTGTCCTTGTCCTTGGTATTCAACACTTTGACTACCATATGTCTGAGCATAATACTCTGAGTTTATCCTGTTTATGGTTTATTGGACTTCTGGAATGTGTGTATTCACTTTCTTTGTTAAAATTGGGAAGTGTTCTGTCATTATTTCTTTTTTCCCCCACTCTAGTCCACATTTTATTCCCCAGTCCTGAGGATTCTGGGATGGTGATGCCGACTTGAGAGGGTGCTTTGATCCCATATGGCTGATGGATGTGACTTTCTTACTTGCAATTGCAGACTCTCTCAGTTCCTTGGTATGGTGGTTGCCCATTCTTACTTCCTTGTTAGTTGTCCTGGGTGGCTTCCATAACTGGAGAGTACTGTTGTAACTCTGATGAGGCTCAGGGCCCAGCTGGCACATGGGCAGCCCAAAGATTCAAGTCTCTTGGACATACACCTACAAACTCTAGCACCAACTATAGGTTCAAATAGAAGGGACAGAGAGACACTTGTAGAGAAGTCACAACTGAATCCCACTCTGTCACATTTGGGAGCACAAACTCCAAAGTAGGGCCCACTGGTAAGGCACCAATCTCTGGAGTTATCTGCCATGACCATAGGACCTGGGTGTCTCCAGATTCCTCAGGAGTCCCACTATTTGGAGTAGTATCTACTTTGGCAGGCTATGAAATCCTGCTGAGATTTACATAAGCATTACCTCTGGGATGACCTCCCAACTCACTTTGAAATCTCTTAGCCATATAAACTCATTTGTTTTCACATTTCCCCCTTTTATTCAAGGTTTTTTTCCAGTTGCATTGCTAGTTGGTGCTGGGTAGTAATCCCTTGGTGCCAGGGAGGCTTATCCCTGAGAGTCATGTCTTACACTGGGGGGAAGATAATGCATTTATATGCTGAGTTTGGCTTAGAGAGAGGCCACATTTGAGCAACATGGAGGTTCTCAGCTGGTAACTCTTAGGCACCCTATAAAAGTAGCCTAAGTTGTAATTTCAAGAGCAAAGTTTCATAAGCATAGTCATCAATACCAAAGGCCCATCAATGACCACCCTTCTTTACTAGTCATTGGTCCTGTACTTGGGAGACAGTTGCTGTTCCATTAGAGAATGTGGCAGAGCTCCCCAGGAAGGGAATTTAATACTCATATAGTTATTGTGTGGCTCTTTACCCACTGTGGCAATGCCCAATGAACACTTGTACATATTTATATCCCTTATATGTATGCCCAGGTGAACTTTTTCCCATGTATCCCCCATCACTGATACCCACACCAATGATCCTCCCCTGCCACAGTTGTAACCCTTCTGTGATCCAAAACTTCTTCAAAAATGAAGCCAAGAATATTGCCATATTGATAGGAAAATGAAATAATGATGATAAGTTTAAACATAAGAAATAAAATACATAATAATTTAGAAAAACAAAAAATAAAATAAAATAACAGAATTGGGATATTAAAAAATAATGTAAACTATTTAAAATTTTTTTCATGTTTTGCCTTTCTTTACTGTAATATCTGTTGTCCTGTATGCACAGTGACATTTTCTTCCATTTCTTCCCCAGTGACTTACTTTTTTCCATTTTGTTTCAAAAAAGTTTTAATTTACTGTGAAGTCACTTACAGAATATAGGGGACTCCCATATACTCAACATTCTCCACTTTCCCTTTCCCATATTAATAACCTTTTTATACGTGGATGGTACTTTTGTTACAACTGGTGTACAAATATTGAAACATAGCTACCAACCACGGTCAATGGCTGACATTATGTTTTACATTTTAGACTACACACTTTCATAAATTTTTGATGAAATTTAACAGACCTGTATTCATCATTGCAAGATCATGCAGAACATTTCCTTTGCCTGGCACAATTTTAATAACTTAAGCTGGGCAACTTTAAGACTTAGGATAAGTTGAACCAAATATCCAAGAAGAGCTGTGAAAAAATAAAACAATAGTCAAGAGAGAGCAATTGGCCATCAGAGTAAATTCACCAACATATTCAGATGTCTAGACATCAGCAAAAAGTTACAAGCCACACTAAAACAGGAAGAGATGGCACAACTTAAGGAACAAACCAAATATCCTGAAGAGATACAGAATTTAAGACAATTAATCAAGGGAAATGGATGTGGCTCAAATAGTTGGGCTCCCATTTACCATATAGAAGGTCCAGGAATCAATGCCCAGGGCCTCCTGGTGAAGGCAGGCTGGCCCACGTGCTGAGCTGGCCCACTCAGAGTGCTGGTCCAGGTGGGAGTGCCACCATGTGTGGGAATGCCACCTCTTGCAGGAGTGACCCCCATGCAGGAGTGCCACCCTGTGCAGGAGTACTGGCTGATGCAGAGAGCTGGCCCAGTAAGGTAACACAACAAGAGACACAGAGGAGAGACAATAAAAGACCTAGCAGAAAAGGGAGCTGAGGTGGTGCAAGAGAATGATCACCTCTCTCCCACTCTGGATGGTCCCAAGACTGGTTCCCAGAGATGCCTAATGAGAATACAAGCAGACACAGAAGAACACACAGCAAATGGACACAGAAAGCAGACAATGGAGGAGTGAGGGGAGAGAAATAAATAAATAAATATATTTTTTAAAAAAGACAATTAATCAATGATAACCACACAACTCTTTTAAATCAATTTAAAGAACTGAAAGAAAATATTACTAAAGAGATAAAGGATAACAGGAAGACATTGAGCGAGCATAAAGAACAATTTGAAAGTCTGTGGAGAAAAATAACAGATCTAATGGAAATGAGAGACAAGACAGATGAGATTAAAAATACATTAGAGGCATATAAGAGCAGATTTTAATTGCTCAAAGGCAGAATTAGTGATTTCAGAGATAGACTATCTGAACTGGAAAAGACAGGAGAACAGAAAGAAAAGACAATGCGAAAAAATTCAATAGGCTTTCAGGGAATGGAATGACAGTGCAAAATGCAAAAAAAAAACACAAAAAAACAAAAACACATACATTATTGGTGTCCAGAAGAAGAAAATGGAAAAGGGGCAGACAGAATATTTGAGGAAATAATGACAGAAAACTTCCCTACCCTTATGAAAGACATAAATGTCAATATCCAAGAAGGACAAGGCACTCCAAACAGTAAATCTGAATAAATCTACCCTGAGACACCTACTATTTAGAATGACAAATATCAGCAATAAAGAGAAAAGTCTGAAAGCAGCAAAAGAAAAGCAAAGTGTCACATACATCTCGAAAAGATTAAGCATCAATTTCTCATCAGAAACCATGAAGAAGAGAAGCAAGTGGTATGATGTATTTAAGGCCCAAAAGAGAAAAACTGCTAGCCAAGAATTCTGTATCCAGCAAAGCTGTCCTTCAAAAAAAAAGGGGAGTTCAATGTCTTCACAGACCAAAGAAACTGACAGACTATACTACCAAAAGACCAAAATTACAAGAGATACTAGAGGTAGTATTGCAGCCTGAAAGGGGAAAAAAAGGCAAGAGACTTAGAGAAGAATGTAGAAATGAAGATTATTAGGAAAAGTATTAAAGGGTAAAAGAGAGAAAACAGTACAATATGACAACAGAAGGCTAAAGGTCAAAATGGATGACGTAAGTAATACCTTTACAGTAATAATATTGAATGTTAATGTTATTAACATGTTTGAACATGCCAATCAAAAGACACAGAATGGATAAAAATCAGCAAGTAGAATGGATTAAAAAATATAAGCTATCTATATGTTGTCTACAAGAGAATCACCTCACATGTAAGGATACAGCAGAGTTAAAAGTGAAAAGCTGGAAAAAGATATTCCACTCAAACAGTAACCAAAACAGTGCTGAAATAGTGATACTAATATTGGACAAAATAGATTTTAAATGCAAAACAGTTATAAAGGATGAAAGAAGGTCATGATATAAATAAAAGGGGCAATTCAGCATGAAGAAATAAGTATAATAAATATTTATGCACCTAACCTCAGTGCTCCAAGATACATGAGGCACACACTGGTAAAGACCAAGGGAGAAATAGATGTCTCTACAGTAATATTTGGAGACTTCAATACACCACTCTCAGTATTGGATAGAACATGTGGACAGAGGATAAACATAGAAACAGAGAACTTGAATAATATGATAAATGAAATAGACCTAACAGACATCTATAGAGCATTGCACCCCAAAACAGCAGGATATATGTTCTACTCAAGAGCTCATGGATTCTTCTCCAAGATATGTCATATGGTGGGTCACAAACATGTCTCAATAATTTAAAAAGATTGAAATTACACTTAACACTTTCTCTGATGATGACAGAATGAAGCTGGAAATCAATAATGGGTGGACAAAGAAAAAATTCATAAAATTATGAGATTAAACAACACACTTTTAACTAATCAGTGGGTCAAAGGAGAAATTGCAAGAGAATGTTGAGATGAATGAAAATGAGAACACAACATATAAAAACCTATGCAATCCTGAAAGGCAGTGCTGTAAGGAAATTTATAGCCCCCCATGCTTACATTAAAAAAGAAGAAAGAGCTAAAATTGAAGATCTAACTGCACACACCTGGAGGAACAAGAAAAAGACAAGCAAACTAATCCCAAACCATGCAATAGCAAAGATATAGTAAAGATCAGAGCAAAAATAAATGAAATCGAGAATAGCAAAATAATAGAGAATCAACAAAACCTAAAGTTGGTTCTTTGAGAAGATCAATAAAATTGACCAACCCTTAGCTAGACTGACAAAAAAGAGAGATGACACAAATAAAATCAGAAATGAGAGGGGGACATTACCACAGACCACGAAGAAATGAGAGAGATCATAAGAGGATACTATGAACAACCGTATGCCCAAAAACTGTAAAATGTAGACAAAATGGACAAATTCCTACAAACACATGTACCACCTACACCAACCCTTGAAGAAATAGAAGACCTCCACAAACCAATCACAAGGGAAGAGACTGAAACAATAACCAAAAACCTCCCAAAGACAAAAAACCCAGAACCAGATGGCTTCAACTGAATTCTACCAATAATTCAAAGAAAGTCTAATATTGATCTTTGTCAAGCTCTTCCAAAAAGCTGAATAGGAAAGAAAGAATGCTACCAAACTCATTTTATGAAGACAGCATCACTCTCATACCCAAACTGGATAGAGATACCAGGAAAAATGAAAATTACACAACAATATATGTAACAAGATATCTAATGAATAAAAATCCTCAAGAAAATACTTGCAAACAGAATTCAAAAGCACATTGAAAGAATTATACACCACAATCAAGTGGGTTTTATCCCAAATATGCAAGCGTATTTCAACACAAGAAAATTAATTACTATAATAAAACACTTCAATATATTGAAGAAAAAAAATTACAGAATCCTCTTGATTGATGCAGAAAAGGCATTTGACAAAATACAAAATCTTTCTTGATAAAAACACTCCAAAAGACAGAAATAGAGGAAAGTTTCTCAATATGGTGAAGTGCGTATGTGAAAAACCTATAGCCAGCATTGTACTCAATGGTGAAAGACTGAGATCAGGAGCAAGACAAGGATGCCCACTGTCACCATTGTTATTCAATATTGTGCTAGAAGTTCTAGCTAGAGTAATTAGGTTAGACAAAGAAATAAAATGTATCCAAATAGGAAAGGAAGAAATAAAACTTTGACTATTCACTAATCACAAGATCCTATATCTAGAAATTCCTGAAAAATCCACAACATAGTTTCTAGAATTAGTAGACAAGTTCAGCAAAGAGGTGGGATACCAGATTAGCATGCAAAAATCAGTAGCGTTTCTATACATTACTGATGTACAATCTAAGGAGGAATCAGAAAAAAAATCCATTTTATTATAGTGACTAAAACAATCAAATATTTAGGAAAAAACTTAACCAAGGACATAAAGGACCTCTATTCAGAAAGCTACAAAATATTGCTAAAAGAAACTGAAGAAGACAAATAAATGGAAGGACTTTTCCTTGTTTATGGATTGAAGATCAGTAAGACGCCATGTTTACCAAAACTGATTTATGAATTCAACGTTATCCCAGTAAAAATCACAACAGCCTTTTTTGCAGAAATTGAAAAGCCAGTAATCAAATTTATTTGGAAAGGTAAGGGACCCTGAATAGCCAAAAATATCTTAAAAAGGGAGAATGAACTTGGAGGACTCTCACTTCCTGACTTTAAAGCATTTTACTTAGCTACAGTGGTAAAAACAGAGTAAGACTGGCATAAAGACAGATTGATCAATGGAACCTGTTCAAGAACTCAGAAATTGACCCTCACATATACAGTCAAGTGATTCTTGACAAGGGTGCTAAGCCCACCCAGCTGGGTCAGAACATTCTTTTCAACAAATGGTGCTGCAAGAACTGGATAGTCATATCGAAAAGAAAGAAAGAAGACCTCTACCTCACACAGTAGACAAAAATGAAGTAAAAATGGATCAAGGACCTAAATATAAAAGTAACAACCATAAAACTCCTAGAAGAAAATGTAGGAAAACATCTTCAAGATCTTGTGGTAGGTGGTTATTTTTTAAACCTTACACCCAAATCATGAACAACAAAAGAAAAAATAGATAAATTGGGACCTCCTCAAAATTCAACACTTTTGCACTTCAAAAGATTTTGTCAAAGGGTGAAAAGGCAACTGACTCAATGGGAGAAAATATTTGACCATCATATATCTGACAAGGGTTTAATATTCATAATATACAAGGAGATCATACAACAACAAAAAGACAAAATATCTGATTAAAAAATGGGAAAAAGTCTTGAAAAGTCTACTGTCCAAAGAGGAAATACAAATGATGAAGAAGCACATGAAAAAATGCTCGACATCTCTATCAGTATAGGAAATTGCAAATCAAAACTACAATGAGTTATCATTTCAAACCTATTAGACAGGCTACTATTAAAAAGCCAGAAAACTATAAATGTTGGAAAGGATGTACAGAGATAGGAACACTTATTCAATGTTGGTGGGAATATAGAATGATACAGTCATTCAGGTGGACTGTTTAGCACTTCTTAAGGAAGTTGAATACAGCCTTGCTAGGAAACCTGGCAATACCATTGCTAGGTATATACCCAGAGAAACTAAGAGCAGTAGCACAAATAAACATCTGCACACCCATGTTCATAGTAGCATTATTCACAATAGCCAAAAGTTGGAAACAACCAAGGTGTCCATCAACTGATGAATGGATAAACAAATCATGGAATATACATATAATACAATATTATGCAGCGGTAAGAAGAAATGCAGTTGTGAAACATATGACAACATGGATGAACCTGGAGGACATTATGTTGAGTGAAGCAAGTCAGACACCAAAGGGCAAACACTGTATGATTTCTATTATGAACTAAATATATTGTTTGAAATATGAATATGGGTAAAATTGCATATATAGGACAAATTTTCTTTGAAGATGAACAAATGTAGGTTAATACTACAACATGTTAATATCAGACCGCAAAAAAAAAAACATTATACTAAGTGAAGGAGACCAGACACAGAGTACTACCTATTGTATGATTCCATTTATAATAAATGTAAATATAAGTCAATTTATAAAGATTAAATTAGATTAGTGGTTATGTAGGGCTGAGGAAGGAATGCCAAGGGATGTGGAGTCTTTCTCTTTGGAGTAATAAAATTGCTGATGGATGTACAACTTTGTGATAATACTGAAAGTCATTGATTATATACTTTGAACAGATTGTATGGTATGTGAATATATCTCAATAAAACTGCTTAATACACCAATAAATAATTGTGCAAGAACAGCCAGAAATAGCAGCTATGTACAGCAGAGGAAAGAGGGAGATTGAGAGGCGAGGAATTTTCTTGTTTGTCTGTTTTTTGTTTATTATTATTATTGAAATAATGAAAATGCTCTAATAACAATTGAATTGATGAATGCATAGCTATGTGATTATATTAAATACCATTATTGTACACTTTGGATGAATTATATGCTTTATTACTATGTATCAATAAAATTCCTTTGTTTAAAAAAGTAAATGAAATTACATAAGAGGACAAATATTTATGATTCCACTGATGTGAAAAATCTATAGTAAGCAAAATCATGGAGATAGAAAGTAGATTAGAAATCATCAGGAACCAAGGGGTGGGGGAAATGGGAATTTAGTGTTTAATGGGTACAGAATTTCTGTTTGAGGTGATGAAAAAGTTGAATAATGGATGGTGGTGATAGTAGAACAACAGTAATTAATGCCATTGAATTGTACATTTAAAAATGTTTAAAAATGTAAATTTTATGTTATATAGATACTACCACAAATTTTTTTAAGTAAATGAAATTAAAACTTAGTTTTGACAAAAAAAAAATATCATGGGTTAGTTGGAACCCTCCATCCTTCAATCTCTTCATTTTTAAAATGAACAAGTTAGACTGAAAAGAAAATTTTGGGTCCTTCTAATACTAAAATTCTATACATTTGATATGCCTCCCACTAGATTTTTCTGAAAGATATAGACAATTTCTATTTTGTATTCTTACCAGGGATAGAGTTGGATGAATTTTAAAACAAACAAAATTTTAAAAAAGAAAGAAAGAAAGCCGACTGTACACTGTCAAGAATGTGCCTGAGTGATTCTCACAACTTTCAGAGCCAAAGCATATGAATCCCAAGACAGTCATGTTTTTAACATGCAGCTCATATTCTGCTCTTCCTCAATTTTTCTCAATCTCAGCTAGACATTTCCTTTCCTTTTGCTGGAACTACTCTAACATAATTCCTGTTAACGGTAACCATATTTCTCATGTTCTTAAAGTAATCACAGTACCTAATTCAATCTATTCTCAATTAGTAATTTAGCAAACATTTAATGAGGATTTACATAGCTTAGATGTAAGTGGGAGGAAGAGTGAAACAGCAAAACCCAGTGTACCATCAAGCAGACAGATTTCACTACAGCTCCTAGAGCTGGAGGGGAAGTTGGAGAGAGAGAGAAACAGACAGAAAGTAACATAGAATAAAGGATTTCTGAACAATGGAGAAAAGGTGTTTCTCTCTGCCTTCCAAAATTGCTACCCCAAAAGTCACTTAAATCATTCTCTGGTATTCAAACACAGCTACAAAAGGCATTATTGTAAATTGAGAGAAAATTGTACTTGGGATATTTTCACAGGTTTGTGAAATAACAAATCAGAACATTTGAAATAGCAGCTGGAACAACAGAATTATAGTTGGCGTGTATTTACTTTTTTAACCACATGACCAGGCTTAGCTGGCCCCATTGGTGCAAAAGTGAGCTGTCCATCTGAGTCTTGCACAAATGGCCAGGCTAGAAAATCACACTGTCTTGGACACTTGGAGTCATGGCAGCCATTTTGGGGCCACAAGAGGAGGCAGCTAAATCGATGACTGTACATCTTTATACCTACATCAAGACAGGGATAAAACGAGGCAAGATTCTGAGTCTTTAATGACACCCTGGGCATTCACGTTTAGGTAAATTGGTTTCAACTGTTTCTCCGTATTGATGTTATTCTACTTAAGTTTCAGAATTGCAGGAGAGAGAGTTTAATTGGCTTTCCCAGGGTCACATGTCTACACCTCAGCTAGTGCAAGGCCATCTCAGTTGACACTAGCACCACACCGCACATGGAGACAAAAAGTTATTCCCCCAAAGAAACACACAAGAGGGGATGTAGATGCTTAGTAGCTACAAGAACAAGTGCTCTCTATAAGGAGTGGAAGGGAAAGCCTAGTTGCCCCGTGAGTGTATAGCTTTATTATAAGCTAAGAATTCTGCATTAACCTTCACAAGTTTAATTTATAAATTAAATCAAATTTCATTTTATACAGAGATTTTAGGGTATGCAAAAGAAAAGTATGCCCAGAAAATATGTCTAACCCAAATTTTAAAGCATATATCTTTACTCTTGCACACATTTCAATTTGAAAGTATAAGTGCATTTTTCCACAAGTTACATAAGATGAGGAAAATGCTACCATCCACGCTGAAGGATAAGTATGTGAGTGGTATTCCTAAGAATATCATAAATACATTCTAATTAAAGTATGGCCACCTTGTCCTCTGCTAGGAACCTATAAAGCAAAGTTTTTATATTGAAAGTGGGCTGAAAGAATCAGGATCTCTTTCTTCTGTTTTTCTAATCCACTTAGCTAATAATAAGAAACTAGAAAGGGGCAAAGAAACAAAGCAAATAGTGATGAAGACTAATTATAAGGTCCCGGGATTAGGACAACAGGTGACCATTTTCCCTGGAATCCTCTCTCCATGTTTCACACTTGAAATATTTGGTAGATGAGTGAAACCTTACCAGTGCAAGTGGAGACCATCAAGGGAATTTTTTTACTGTTTGGGAGAACTAATAATTGCTTTATAATACATCACTGTATCAATTTGAGGAGCTTAATATGAAAGACCATCCCTTGGATATTTATCATTTCTTCTTTGTGACAAAATAGGCAGGGTACATGTGACTGGTCATAACAGAAAATGATGACCAGAGCTAACAAGGCTGAGTGATCTGTGTTGAGTTCTAGTAAGAACCATAATCAATGAGGAAAAGAATCATGCTTTGAGAATTCACTGTTCTGAGGAATTAACGATTAGCTCTATTCAGGGAGTGCTTAGTTTATGTTGGATCCTACACATGTGTTATGTTCTTTGATTCATTTTCACAGCTTCCCATATATTATTATTATTTCCAATTTACTTTTAAAGATATTGAGGCTCAACAAGTTTAAATAAACTGTCATGGACAGACAGCTACTACGAATTCACCAAAGCAGGACTCCAGACCAGATCTAGCCTGTTGCTTTTGTTCCTACCTTGCCCAATATTGTAAGAAATGGTGTTACTATGAATAGAATCAAAAGTTTTCGATATTCAAAATATTTCAGAATACATTTCTGCTTGAGTGGTTGTGGATACATAAATTAATTTAAGTCTCAGACAAGCACATTTAACTTGAAAATTCAAAAGAGCAGAAATAGGATGGAAGGTAAAAATCATACCTAAAAGGTATACTAATATTAGCTACAACCTAGCACTTAGCATGCGCTGGGCATTTTAATAAGCACCTCGTGATATTCACCTTTGTAATCATCCTCCAAATTTTAGAAGGTTGGTTTTATAGAAGAGTGGACTTAAAGGAGTTAAAATGAAACAGTTGTCACCAGGGTGACAGAGGGTTTAGTTAACTGCATGATCCTACTACCTCTCTGATAAATGTGCCTTATGGATACTTCTTAAGAACTCAAGCTTTACAAAGATGCATGGTAGCAATGTAAACTATGGTCCAAGCAGTGTGGCAGTACTCCAGGGTGTATCACCAAATGCAATGAATGTGCCACACTGCCGAAAGGGGATGTTGATGTGGGAGGAGTGGGGCGGGGAGTGGTGTATAATGGGAACCTCTTATGTTTTTTAACATAACATTTTGTGTGATCTATTTACCTTTAAAAAAAGACAGTAATAAAATAAAATAAATTTTTAAAAAAAGATGCATGCTAGCCTGCTGTTCTCACCTCTCTACTAGTGGCAGGTCCTTTCATCCATTCTTATACCTTACCTTCCATTCCATTTTCTTCCGGCTAAGATAGGCCTATACTCAGAGGTTCTCCCAAAAGACGTTCATGAAAAACAAGAGAGAACAGAACTCCCTTTAAATGGAGGCATTTGTGAGTCATTCATTCATTTGTTCATTCATTTATTCATTTACTTAAAAAGTTTTATTTTATTTTCTAAGTAGTTACAGGTTTACAGAAAAATCATGCAGGAATTGCAGATTTCCCCTATGCAGCCCCCTCCCACACACACAGGTTTCTCTAAAATGAACATTTTGCCTTAGTGTGGTACCTTATAACAAACATTATTGAGTCAATGTGTCACAGTAGGTAAGCTCTGGGATTAAAAAACTCTCAAAAACTTGCTGTCTGGTGAGTATATGCTAGAGAGTAGACAATTGTGTAAAATGATAAGGACATGGTATAATAAAGGCATACACATATGCTGTGTGAAATGAGAGGCAGGTACACGGGAATTATAATGGCTGAGAGGATCTAGGAAGGCTTCTCCAGGCAGAAGAAGGGGGAAATAACTTCAAAGCATATAAAAGAATATGTGCTCTGAACATCAGGTGTTCTCTGTGTTTGAGTGAAAGAAAGCAAACAGTACATGATGAAGTTTTTGCATGACTTACAGGTGAAGTCTTTGGACTCTGGAAAGGTTGAGTTCACAGTTGGATGGGTTATTGCCACATAATGACACCACTGTATTCTGTTTTAGCTAAAATGCTTTACATTTCATAAAGTTTCTATTTAAAGATGCAAAGCTTTCAAGTCATAAAAGATAAAGATGAAAATTATTGTAAATTATTGCCAAGAATTAAATGGACCAATAAATCCCTCAGTGATCAAGATGCCTTCTCAGAACCCTAAAATAAGCTACAAAAGTGAAGTTCTCACATTTATTAACGTTACAAAGACCCTTCAAGAGATTTACTGCTTTTTGTCATGCTCTTGGTTTATTTCAACTCTATTCCCATGGGTAATCTTTAACTAGTGATGAAGCACTGTATATGCATTAAGTGCAGCTATTATTGAGGTTATATGCTGCACATATCAAGAGGATGTGGTTAGCTTACAAAAAAGTATGGGTTTGATAATAATGCAAATATTAATAGCTTCCAAATAATGCACACTTACCTAGCTCTTTGTAAGTTACTGAGTTAGGATTGTATTTGTTTGTCACCACATTTGACAATTCAGAGAACTCCTGTTCTTGGAAAAAAGTCAACTTTCATGAGACTTACAGCAAAACATTAAAGTGATAATGTAGCCACTAAGACACATGAAGATATAACCACGATTCTTCATATCTTCAACATTATTTTGAATTATACCATGCTGTTGTAACCTCTTCAGAGCTTTTTAAAAAGGAAATTTACCTTCTAGAAATTACCCTATAAATATAGCAGTGGAACCACTTGGGCATGTGGCCTTAATGTATAATATCTCACCAAGCCTTTTGTCACCTTGTCACCCCTGAAGAGTCCATTGCTATTCTTTATTCTATGGACTGACCCCATAGTTCTGAGTTGTGCTGTTTAAAAGAGAAGCATGGATCTTTTCAGTTCCTTAGCACATTCTGTGTCACCTTGAAAATTAAATGTGCATATCAGAAACTCAACTCTCCAATCAGAAACTCATCAAATGCTACAGCCCTGCCCCAATTACCACATCAGCTGCCCAGTGATTGTCTGAGATGCAGGTAGGTCCTTCATGAAATGAGGATAATTATTACTTTTTAAGATATTTTAAATGATTAGACACTTGCAATTCTAGAGAACTTTCTTATCTGGCAGGGCCAGGGAATGATGCATTCTGGCTAATGGTTCAATTGAAAGAGAAAATAAAAGATGTTTGTACTCTTGAGATTCAGGCTGGGTCTGCTTGTGATGATTGGATTTTGCCAGAGAGCAGGCCCTCATTTAAAAGACCATTACACTGCACCATCAGGTATCTAAATAGGAACAAAGGAAATTTCAGGCTTGTATCAAACCAGCTTTAAATGATCCCCGCGCTCTTTCCCTCTTCCAATTTATAGCGCTTCTTCAGAGGAAAGATGTGAAAATGAAGTTGTTGTCAGCTACCATTTACGGTACCTTGAGACAATCTGAGGCAGTAATAGGAATTGCAGTGGAACTACCCTGGGAAGATTAACAAGGCCTTTCTCACTTTCCATTTCCATGTAAGAAGTTTTTCTCCATGTGTATTTGGCAAACTGTAATAAAGAATATTGCTTTTTCTCATTGGCTTAGGTCAAGTCTTCTATGTCAAAATGCAAGTAAGCAAGATACTCCATTTTTGCTAGAGGGACAATGGGGAATATTGACTTCCAAATTTATTTTGAACATTATTTCAAATTGCCCTGGTGCTCTGTTCCAAATATCAAATATATTGTTTGAGCACCATTTCTTTAGATTAAGGAATGCATTGAAGTTTTAAAAAATATAATTTAAGGAATACTGTCACCTGGAGCTAAGAGAATACTGGACTACTTCCATGATTTTGCATTTTTTGAGCAAAGCGCTGACTTCGTCTTGAAACTGTGTATTCTCAGAGCCTCCACTACACTGCTCTCACTGATTTTCCACCTCTGACTTGTTCAGACTCATTTGCTGTTTCATTTTCTTCTTCCTGTCACTTAAATATTTCTGTTTTTGTTCTTCTTTTCCCTTGTGTGATATAATCATTTCACATAGTTCCAACTTTACACCCAAAATTTCTCAGAACTAATTTCATCTTCATTCCTATTCTCCCTTCTTAGCTAGAATCCAACTTGCAATCCTATATTTTAGCTAAATAGCATGCAACATGAGGTTGTTGCCACCATTCAATCCTGCTCCTCGGTTTATACTTCATGAAGAAATGAGTGCATTACCAATCAGTTGGTTTTTCAAGTTGGAAAATATCCCCATATACTTTGCCTGCTCAATCTCCAAAATTTCAGTTGTGATTGCTTGAGGCTGTATGTACCCCCCAGAAAAGTACGTTCTTAAAGTTATTCCTCTCCTGTGGGCGTGAATCCATTGTAAATAGCGTCTTTGAGGAGTAGGATCTTCACTTGTGACCCACCTCATTCAGGGTAGGTCTTAATCTTCTTCCTGGAGTCCTTTAAAAGAGAATGACATTCAGATTAATGAGAGAGAAAGCCAGGGAAGGAAGAGGCTGAAAGCAACAGAAACCAGAAGAGAAGGGAGAGACCAGCAGACACTGCCACGTGCCTTGCCATTTTACAGAGGAGTCCAGAATCGCTGGCAGCTGATCTTCAGGAAGAAAGTATTATCTTGATGATGACTAGATTTGGACATTTTCATAGCTTCAAAACTGTAAGCATGTAAGTGAATAAATTCCTGTAGTTAAAAACCAACGCATTTCACGGTATCTGCTTTTGGCAGCAAAGCCCACTAGAACATCAGTCAAATCCATTCCCTCTCCTCCCTTCCAGTCCTCACTAAGCCTCTTTCAAGGTTTGGTTTCTTCATCTTGAATTTATAATAAAGCCTCTGAGTTGATCTCTGATTCCCATTTCTCTTCTATCCTATCCATCCTTAGGATGCTGCTTCAGATACGCTCTTTATGATACAATATTTGATTTTGTCGATCCCCTGTGCCATTGGCTCTTCAGTCTTACATACAGAATAAGGTCCCAACTTTTTGGTGTGATACTAAAATTCCTTAAAAATCTAAGCCAAAAATATAACCTCACAATTATGCCGCTCTGCCCTTCATTGTCCCATTACAAAGGGTCTAGTTACCATGGCATTACTTAAACATCAAACAGATTTAGTATTTTCACTTTATACAAAAATAATCTTTAACTCTGCTGCAGTGAAAACAAATTACAACAATCTAATCTATTTGACATGAAGCCATATCTACTAATCCATGCCGTTTCTCAATGCTTCCTAAAAACTAAGCTTGAAAATTAAAATACTGTGAATTTAAGTTAATTCTTGGGTCTTCATTTCACCATTGCCAGTGGGTTTTGTCCCTGCTCTGAGTTTGCAATGGCAGAACAAGCAAGGAGGAGATAACTGAGTTGCACATACTCTCCTGACAAAGGATCCAACCCAGGAGAACTCACGGCTTTCCTCCCCTGGAATTACATATCTAGTGAAAATGTCCATCACAACTGAAATAAAAACACTCACAGACAGACAAAAGCTGAAATAATTGACAGGCAACAGATGTGCCATAGAAGCGGTAATTCAAGAGCTTTAGGCTGAAGAAAAATGATGTGCTATGGATCCCTGGATCAATAGGAAGGAATGAGGAGCAACAGAAAGGGGAAATAGTTGAGTGATAGAAAGGCCTGGGCTTTTTTTTTTTTTAATAAGGATTTTCACAATTATTATGTCATTTGATTTTCTTGTTTGTTTTTTGTTTGTTTGTTTGTTTTTTGAGGGACTGGGGGCTGGGGATTGAACCTAGGACCTCCTACATAGGAAGCCAGTACTCAACCACTGAGCCACCTCAGCTTCCCTGAGTTGGTTTTGTTTGTCTGTTTGTCTTGCTTGTAGTTTGTTTTTGTTTTTTCAGGAGACACCAGGAACTGAACCCAGGAGGTGGGAGTTGAAATGCTTAAGCCACATCTGTTCCCCAAGGCTTAGTTTTAATGTCTTATTTTCCTTCATGCTCTGTAAATTTACTTAAAAGACTATTCGCTGGGCGGTGGACTTGACCCAGTGGTTAGAGCATCAGTCTACCACATGGGAGGTCCACGGTTCAAACCCCAGGCCTCCTTGACCCATGTGGAGCTGGCCCACGCGCAGTGCTGATGCACGCAAGGAGTGCCCTGCCATGCAGGGGTGTCCCCGGCGTAGGGGAGCCCCATGAGTAAGGAGTGCACACAGTAAGGAGAGCCACCCAGCGCGAAACAAAGTGCAGCCTACCCAGGAATGGTGCTGCTCACACGGAGAGCTGACACAACAAGATGACGCAACAAAAAAGAGACACAGATTCCCATGCCGCTGACAACAACAGAAGCGGACAAAGAAGACAATGCAGCATCTTTCTCTTTTGGGGAGTCATAAAATAATCATAATCATAAAGTAAATAATAATATTTTATTTTATCAGGCAGTCACTCTGTATAGGTTTAGCATAAAGATCCTGGCTTATATTTTTAGGGCTGTGGTTTCAAACACAGTTTAATTTTCATAGTTTTTGTGGTGTGTTTTGGTCTGCTTGGCTTCTTTGGCCCTGTTGGAGGTTCCACCAGTGGGAGGAGGGGTTTTCCAAGCCCATGTAGCCTGAGGTCTTTTTGTAAGAAAGGTGGGTCTCAGGCTGATGGGGAGGAAGTGACTTTCTGGGGCAGGCCTCTTTTGTGCTGGTTTCCTCATTCCACGGATGGAGCATTTTAAGGGAAAAAGAAATCATAAAACGAAAACTTGACATGTATATAAGGATGTGCTGACAATAGAGGTGATGGTGAAACCAATATAAGAACCAGCTGTGCTTTGGAAAGAGAAACCCAAGAAGACAGATCAATAAAGTCCTGGAAGACCTTCCCTTGACTTCCCCTTTTTGAAGTTCATACTCTTGTTGGAAGCTATTCCATCCATACTGGTGTCATTTTTTTGATTAATAAATAAATAAATTTCATTTATATTTTCTTTTTCATACCTTAGAACATTGAGAGTTTACATTTCCTTAAAATATTAGGTTACATCATCTCTTTTTATAAATTTCCCTAGTAATACCAGGTCACTTTGGGCTATTAAATGTACCTATAAGCATTTCACTGCTTGATTTCAATTTTAATTTTTCTTTTGTGAAGACATTATTTCATTATTATGTGGGCCACTCTGAAAAAGGATCTTTAAGAGTTCAACATTTTTTTCTGGTTTATAAAGTAATCATTTCTGGATTCTTCTTGAAAAATCCCTTGAAATTGGCTCTTTACCATGAGAAAATATTATTTCTTCTCCAGGGTCCTTTCTTCCCTTTCCATTTGTCCTCGATATAAGGCAAAAAATAATAAGACATTACTCAAAAATCTTTTTACCATGGTGTTTGATGACTTATTTCTCATTTCCCCTAATGTTTCTGTTCTGCAGACATTACCCATGGACATGGTCATTGAGATGTCTTATCCTTTAATATTACTATCTATTGCTAAGAATTTTGAAAATCTTTATTACCTTATTTTTTCAAAGCATCTTAATAACTTTTCTTTCCTTTTTTCTATGACTTTTTTCATTATTATCATTTATTACTCAGGTCTTAGATGGTCCTTTCTCTCACTATTTCTAATGTGGTTTAGTTTTTGCATACATCCTCCCAAACACACACATACACATGCAAACATATAGCATACCATTATTTTGTGAGCTTTTTCTTCCCCAATCCTTTTTATTCCTGTGCAGCAACTTTTCTTGCAGATCTGAGGAGAATCTCCAGTACCAAAAGATCTTATGTCCCCAGGGGGCTGCTTATTTCCCATCTTTTGTTATATTACATTATAAACAAAATACAATGAAACATAGACTTTTTCTCCTTTTACTATGTCTTCCCGTCAGTGTTCAGGTTGCGTCAGTGCAGATTGCTTCCTATGCTGGAAGTTTTTAGTATTCTTTTTTTAGAGCTTTCTTTTAAAGTATAAAAGAATCATGGTTTTCTTATTGGTTCATGAATGTTAGCTTATTCCGCAAGACCAGGTTCACATTAGGCAAACAAAACTTTTTTTAACGGGCTTTTCTCTGGCATTTTCTGAATTCCCAGTTTACTAGAGAGGTATCTCCTTCCTGTTTTCATCATGCTCTTCTTCATATTCCCTAAGTTTTAGACCACCCCCAGTTGGATTTATGATTTTCCCTCTTTGTAGCCATTACTTCGGTTCCCCAACTATTCTCCACAGTTCTCCACTGAGTTTTTGCTTTCATTCATTCAGGATTAATTCTCCCAATACTTTCTGTTTCTCAGTGTTGCTTCTTGAAATCTGCAGGAAACACCCCCAAGACTTCCTTCTGCAGGTCTGGTTATAGGGATGAAGCGGTCACCCTTGCCTGCAAGTTAGATGCTTCCCAAACCCCAAATGCTAGAGAGTGTGAAAATGATGGCCCTAAAATCAGCCTAGCATGGAACTGTTTCCTGAGCTCCATGGTCAGTAAAAGTGAGCCACCGCATCCTTTGAGGGCAAAGAAATTGGTCCCATTTCTGGTGTCAGGACCCCATTTGAGGTTCCTGATTCTTGTATACAGTCACTCTAAGAGGCCATGGACAGGAAGGTCGCAAAGCATGATGAGAGAACACGGAGGGAGCGTTCAGGGCAAATCCATCAGGGTCAAAGTGATGGAAAACTTTGTAAATAGCCAGTGCTGCTCTTGTCCCCGCTTGCCCCTGTGGAGGCTCCCCATTCATCCCATGTGTCAGGAAACATTTCTCACTGCCAGGGGACTGTACATATGCTGCTGACACTGTCCTTGTCAGAGGACTTCAAAAACGTGTGTGCTAGGGAACATGCATGGGTCGGTAGGACTGTGTGGAAATCCAAGCCCCTCTTCCAGCCCTGGCAAGGAGGCTGGAATCTCATGCTGCTCAGATGATACCCACATTTTAACCAGCCATTTCCCCCACCTCCTCATCTCTCTGCAGGGACATTTCCTACACTGAGCTTTCTTTCTGCCCTAGAGTTCTGTAATAGTTTCCTCAGTTCTTGGACCTTTCCAATCATTTCCCTAATCAAAGCTGTCTCTACATTTGTAGCCAAACCACATATTTCTCCCTCCTGAAGTCACAGTGTACTCCCTTGCCTCTCATTTCCTTCTTTATAGCTGTATCAATTTAGTTTAAAGTCCCAGGGACCCCTTTAGAATGACAGAGAAAAAGCAGCCTATTATTTATGAAGGAGGAGAAAGGAGACAGGGACAAAGAGTGGAAAGTAAAATATAAATTACCATACAAAAATGGGGGAGTGAGGGAAGCATGTCATGCCATGTATTTTTAGAGCTACTAGAGAAACATCTACCATATAAATGTATACACTCATAGCAGTGTTTAAACAACAAAAATATAGGAGTCATTTCCTTTTCCCACAATGTAAGTCTTCAAAATGTGCAGAGTTCTCTGTTCTAAATCCCATCTGGAAAAAGTGAATAATTTGCCTTCTTGATACTGCCTTCTGTGCTTCCATGTCTATTTCTCTGTGGCTCAACATTTATATGCAATAAGAATCATGGCACTAGCTCTAATATATAGACCTTCTCATTTGGTCCTGGAGCAGAAAAGTAGCAAAATGCTTTAAGTTGGAGTTAGTGCAAATCTATATTGCACTAGTGATTTCATAACTGTCATCCACAAATATCACTAATATTTTTGAAAGACTTATCATGTGTCAGGCACACTTCTCAACACAGTCTTTATTGTGTTTCATTCAAGTCTCATTTCTGCATTGTAAGTATGTATTGTTACAGTTGAGTAAATTGATGCACAGAGCATTTGAGTAATTTGTCCCAGTTCTCTCCAGAAGATACAGGGAAGAGCCATGAATTGTCTGCAGGGAAGTAAACTACAAAGCTATTGCTTTCAACTCCACTTTATGCAACTCTTTACTTTCATAAGCTGCACTATCCGCTGATATTCCTTAGCATGGCATTTTCTGTTTCAATCAACCTGAGTTTCCCCAAGGCAAATAAACTGTTTAATACGAAACTCTAGGTGGTGTCATGAGCAAAAACACAATGTGGAGATGTATGGTGCCATGAAATTTCCATGGAATAAGTCTCACCATCATAATGCTTTGAAACATCTAAAGGTGAAAGGAGAGCTAGTTTAGGTATATATCCTTCCTGTTTTTAAGGGCTGTGGGAAACTTTATAAGGCTTTTACAGTAGTTCTGACCTAGGGAGTCCCCTGAACATATAAGACATGCTGTGGTTTGGGGGAGAGTGGATAGGAGAGGACAGCAGTATGTGGCAGCAGTATTGTCATTTCATGTTATTTTTCCCCTTTGTCTTCTCCAACTTGATGAAGATTAGGATGTGCTCTATTGTCCACCTTTGCTCTCCTGCATTCACTGGCTGCTCCTTCATGGACAGAAAGTAAGTCAATAACTTCATTCCCATCAACTTAGCTGCCAGCCAATCTTGATATTTCAACACGCATGTGGCCTCCAATTTCACTATTTCCTTGATCTACTTCATAGGACTGGTCGTCATTGTTAATCCTTCCTAACCAGCACTCTTCCAGATTATTCTCCCCCCAAGTAATTTGGGATCATGAGTTGAATTCCGGCCTGCACAATACCCTGGCTTCTGAGGCTGACATTCTTGTTTCCTGCCACTCTCCCCCCGTGTATTGCAGGGGACCTCCTTGGCCATGGCCATGCCAGATGATGTTATCATCTGAAGTCTCTTGCTTCTATGCTTTGCCTAACATATAAGGCACACCATGTCCTTTGAACATGCATTCTTCCTTCTGATGACTTTGCCTTGAACCTGTTTTTCTTTGTATATGGGCAGACTCTGGAGCCAGAATCTCCACCACCCAATGTGCCAAGATGAGGTTTAAATAACACAAAGAAGTAAAAAGTGATTCACTTTGGATTCTGATATGGAATATTTTTCTACAGGCAATCTAATCTATCTAAGGATAGACATAGAATCCAAGGATATATTAAAAACTTGGGGGGAAATGATTTTACAGGCATTGCCTTTTAGAGAAGGTCTTCTGACTGCAGATAGAAAGACTTCCAGAACAAGAGGATTGCTTTTCTTATTCACCTATGAAAAATAAGCAGCATGTTCCAAAAAGAGAGAATACAAGGGAATAAGATCTCCATTCTCAATAAGCTGAAAAGTCTGACTGAGGATATATAATTAACTAGCTTGGAAATAAGAGGTGACAAGTGACAGGTAGAGGTATACACATCACAGAGGTTCAAAGGAGAAAAGAAATTGTTCTAGAAGGTGACAAAAATTGAGCAGCACTGCTAAAGAAGAAAATAATTTGGAAAGAAACCCGTGATGTCTTATTGAATTGGCACATAATGTATATAGAGGAAAATTGAGGGGAAATGATCAGAGAAACTTACCTGTCAAGTTCAAAAACCATTGAGGGTCTTGAATGCCAATGTAAATATAAAAATAATGAGCTATATTTTATTGTCAAAGAGCAATAAGAAAGTTTTTTTTCAGTAAATTCCTCAAATTTAACCCCTTTAAAGTAACAGTAGTAATAAAAATAAACTTTATGCCACAGGCTTTCCTTAGAGAACCCTTCCTCAGTTTTTACAGAGCACCTTCCTTCAATAAGATCCAATTTCTCCTTCATGTTTTCCTTTTTCCCAGAATGATATGATGCCACCGTCAGGTATGTGAAAAAATTTGCCATTTTCTGTTAAATAAAGGAAATTCTAAATGGTGCAGAAATTGTGAAATGCTGAACAAAAGGCATACACGCATCTTGCTGCACTTCAATGGGTAATTATTAATCTTCCTTCCAATTGTAGCAGAAATTCAGACTTGCCAAGTGCTAATTAACTGCTCTGACATTGGAAAGATGTGCCAACTAGATTCACAGTTTCTGAATGGCTGGAAGGTATTTAATTTGAACAATAGAAGAATTAAAGAGCAGCAGTTAACAAGAGTATCAGCAGATAAGGTATGCCTACACAGATGGTTTTATTCTATTTCAAAAATTGCCTGTCTGTGGATTTATATTGGGATTTATTTTTTAATAATTAGAGAGCCTCACATAGCAAATATCAGCAAGGGAAGCATCACTCTAACAGGCTGCCCTGGGGAAACTAATGTATTTATCGCTGATCAGTAGCAACACATGAATGGGGTGATGTCTAACAGTGTCAGGGTCTAACAGCCTGTTTTCTCCTGAGCACATACAACCTGAAGCAAATTATGACACCATCCTACCTGTAAAGTCATATGAAAAATTTGAGGATTATCATCTGGATCTGTTCATTACCTACACCATTAATTATCAACTCTCTCCCCAATCCTACTGTCTGGTCTCAGGAAAAGTAAATCACTTTGAATTTTTCTTGGAATCTTTTCTGAAAGAGAGTTTTGAATAAAGATTGTTCCATCCCCTCCCATCTCACTACCAATTTTACTGTTGTTAATGTTTGAGGAGGAGCCTAACTTTTATTGAGATGCCAAGATCTTTAAATATGGTATTTCAGTTCATCCCCATGAGAATATATAGGATATAAAGAAACTGATCTAAACCAGGATAGCAGATCTACCACACAGCGTCCTGGAGCTGCCAGGCATTTCTGCTCTGATTTTCTTTGTATCTTATCTCTGGCTCATTTCTGATTTCAGGTCGAGTTAAAGACAACTTCCCACCAGAGTTGAAGGCGATCTGTAACCTAGTTCAGCTAATCTAGGAAACGAGATGGGTTGTTGATAATAGGACATATGGGGTTCAGTTACCTGGGCATTTGGGATTGCTATGGGCTGCCCCAACCCACTTCCAACCACCAGTGAGCTAAAGTAGAAAATGCTTTTTAGTTAGTGAGTGGTGGGAGCCCTACTGTTGTCTCATTTTTTCACAGCTGTCTCATTTTTTCAGCTCACAGTTAACTTCTTTCAATGGGGTAATGATATATATGCATATAATAGACCCTTTTATCTGTGACCCTAATGAAGTTCAAATACATTAGGATTTTCTTATTTTTAAAAGCATTCTAAACCTGTTTGTAGAACTTAAGACTATTTTGTAAATTATGAAAAATTTCAAGCATATAGAAAAGTACAGGAAACAACAAAACAGACACCTATATAACTATCTCTGAGATTATACAGATATTATGACTTTGCTCTTTTGCTTAGGATAGATTTCAAGAAGAAATGATAAAGATACAACTAAAGCTCTCACATCCCCTTTCCCATCTTCAATCCCCAAGTCGACTACCATCTGAAGCTAGAATGAATCCTTCTTGCACACGTCTGTGCCTCTCTCCAGTTAAACCTCTATCATAGAAAGTTTAGTGTTGTAACCATTCATGTCGATTGTATCCTACTCTACCTATCTTTGTGCAACTTTTTGTCTGAGTCTTTACTGTTTTTCACCTTAGAGAATCTAGTTTTGTACAAGGAGAACTGTATAACAATTCTCAAGACTGCACTATGTGAAAGGGTGGGAAATTTGTAAACAAGCTTATCATCTCTTGATAAGCATAGTATAAATAAAAAGTTTTATCCATTAAATGGAACACTATCCAGCAGCTAAAATGAATAGATGTGTTCTATAGAATTTAAGTTTTTAAAAATCATTAAACCAAAAGAACCATGCATGTGAAATGATTTCTTAAATTCTCTACTTTTAAAGATCACTTCCCAGATAATATAAAATACTGAATGAATTAGTTCAAAGAATTTCTTGATGCTATCCCTATTTTCCTTATCTAAATACATACAAACCCTTCTATTCATATGTTGAATCCTGACTTACAGTTAGCAGAAGGACCCAAGATTTAGACACTAAAATAAGTCAACATGTTAGCAAAACCAGATCCAATTCTTGATATTGACTATCCCAAGAAAAATAAAGATTAAGGAAAAACTTTTTTTTTAATTTCCAAAAACCGTTCTGTTTACTAGCTATGAACAGTAATCAGATCAGTGATGCTTTTCAGAAGCTGGGTCTCACTTAGTATATGATAGATGAATTAAACATGCAAAGGCTTTTGCCAACTCAGTTGTATGCATTTCCAAATTGATAGCTCTGACCACTGCAGCATCTGAACTGGTATACATACATGACAGTAAGTTATTTTCAATATAAAGCTATAGTATGAGAATAGTGCCTGTTTGCATATTGCTACTGTCACTGGGCATAAAATCAACGAAACAATTTTGCTCAGTATTTTGATAGAGCAGAGAACTTGAAATGTGTTAATGAATAAATATTCAGTAAAATCTCAATTGAAAAGCAAATATCAGTATGAGTCAGAGAAAAAGAAACTGTGCCCTCCACTTCAGTTGATGATGCAAAGTGGCAATCCTGAGACCTGCCAGTCTCATTGTATGCTGACAGAGCTTATCAACACAACAGTGATGCCGTTATTGGTAGAATTTCTTGATCATGGTTTCTTTCCCCTATCAGACACTCTACAGGATGATGTCAGAGACCAGGCTCAGGATTTCTAGGATGTCAGAAAAGGGGAGGGAGGGGAATGCATTTACTAACACTAATCCAAACCAAAAATATCAATGAGTATGCACAATAGATCAGATAATTTTTCATTATTTGCAAAGAATTTTTTGTCACTGCACAATACGAAATTATCTAAAAAGAGTGAAAATCTTAAAGGATTACTAAGAACCATAATCTTGCCCAGCAATGACCAATACATGGCGCAGCTGCTGTCCTTTTGGAATTTTGTGTCCTGGGCAGACCTCACCGAATGACACGAGCCTCCTTCCCTGGTGAGCTGGCACCTGGCCGCAGGACCTCCTCAGCAGTGTGCTGCAGCCTCTTCCGGCCAGTCAGGGTTGGCACAAAAGTGAGGACCTACTCGCCTTCCCCTGGTCTAGATCTACAACTGTTTTTAAATGTGAAAACCAAACTCATTTGTCAAAACCCTTTGACCCTAAAAATCTCAGGGCAGGCTATCACACCTCTCCAGTTAGTATGATTTCTCTCCTCTTCTCATGGCCCTCATTTCCATTTTTGTGTCTATTCAGTTTACCCTTATAAGCAATCACAAACATATTTAGGAAAATGTCAGAATGTTCAGGGAATATATAATGATCTTCCTGAAGGTCGTGAAGTTGCATAACAATTTGTTAATACAGTCAAGATTCTAGTCAAACACTAGCTGTATTTATGATTTTGAGTAAGTTAACTATGTAAGTAAGTATTATAGGAAAATTTGGTGTGTTAGTTGTTTTATTTAATTCTTCTCAATGGGAGAAATACAAGATTTGAGAATCTTCATTAACTTTTCTCAGTATTAAGACAGATTACTGAGAGAAAGAAGACCTAAGCACAGCTACCATTAGTAGCTTTTAAAAGAGATGTGGATGACACACGGGGATGAGCCTCCCTGGCAACGAGGGACCACTATCAACTACCAACTGATGATGCAACTGGAAAATGACCTTATACGGAAGGTTCAATGCGGATCAGCAGAATATCCATGTCTACATAAAATACCATGACTTTAAAATGCTGTTTGACCTAAAGTAAGGGGGAAATGGAAAGGAGAAATGAGTTTATATGGCTACGAGTTTCTAAAAAAGAGTCTGGAGGCTGGCAGAAGGTTTGCCCTCATGCACAACTGAGCAGAGTCAGAGAGACAGATAAAGCAGATACAACCCCCAGATATTGGTTCCTTTGAGGGCTAAAGAGACCCACGGGAGTTATGGTCATGGCCGATGGGGTTAACTACCAGGGCAGATGGCCCCTCTTTGGAAATGGTGTTTATGTGTGATGAATCTGGACTCAGATGGGATCTCCCTTCATAAGACTTTCATGCCAATGTGCTGGAGGTGCAGTTAATGTTGGGGTTTAAGATATATTTAGGGGATTTGAATCTCTGCACTGACAATGTGATAGCCAGATCCTGAGCCTCAACAGACTCCAGCACCTACAATCTGATTTATTGGACTTACCACACTCAGCTAAGATGGAGTTGAAGAAGGACAACCACCACACCATGGAGCCTAGAGTGATTACAACTGAAAATGGGAGGATTGCATCCAGCATCCAGGTGGAATCTGAGCCTCCTCTTGACATAGAGGTGCAATGGACACAACCAATCCAATGTCCACATAGAAGAGGTGGCATTGGAATGGGAAAAGTGGACATAGTGGACGAAGGGTATGGGGAAAGGCAGGAAGAGATGAGAGGTGGAGGCGTCTTTGGGACATGGAGCTGCCCTGGATGGTACTTCAGAGGCAATCACCAGACATTGTAAATCCTCACAGGGCCCACTGGATGGAATGGAGGAGAGTATGGGCTATGATGTGAACCAATGTATATGAGGTGCAGAGGTGCCCAAAGATGTACTTACAAAATCCAATGGATGTGTCATGATGATGGGAACGAGTGTTGTTGGGGGGGGGAGAGGGGGGGTGGGGGGATGGGGTTGAATGGGACCTCACATATATATTTTTAATGTAATATTATTACAAAGTCAATAAAAAATAAAAAAAATAAAAATAAAAGAGATGTGGATATTCCACATCAATTTTACCAAAGTCTTACAGATTCTAAGTAATAAAAATAACAGTTACTTAATGCTAAATGCTGATTTTAGCTTCCTGATTGAATTTGGACCAGATTCATGACAGAGCACATTGTATTTTTATATCAAATACTTAATTTATATTTTGATTACACATCAGCATACTTTAAAATGCTTATAGACGTTTATAGTGGCTTGAACCTTGATTCCATAACATTTTTAGCCATGGCTATAATTTATTTTCTATGAAATTCTTAGTTATAATTGCCTCCATTATTTTCTTTGAAAAAATGCCATCTATTTATGATAAACTTTCTTGCTATTCGAGGAAGCTGTACGATGAAAAGTGCTGCATGGAATCTCTGACCTGTGTGAGGCTTAGGGGTGGGGAGAGCAAAAGTCAGTCTTCCAGGCAGAGGGAACAAAGTAGCAGCAAAGGCCCTGAGGCAGGAATTTTGCCTTGACTGTGCCACAGTGGACACAAGGAAAGCAGAGTGGTTAGATGGCTGAGAGGTAGTTTCAGCCTGAAAGGCTCTCTAGGCCAAGGTTTGAATCTGGATTTTGTCATAAATCCACTGGGAAGGCTCTATCACATTTTAAGTGGAGAGATTACATGATCTGACAAGTTAAAATTATCATATCCCTTTCAAATTTGAATTATTGCTATGAGTAAATAATCACCTTGCAAACTAGCCAGTAAACATCTAAAGGTCAGGAAAAGGGTTTCATTAACCTCTGACTCTTCCACTCACAACTATTTCTAACAGACTTAAGACCAGGAGTAAATGTTTACTGAATGAATGTGAGAATGAATGGATTCCTTCATGAATAATTGAACACAGGAACAAAAATATTAATGTGGATAGGGTTAAAAACATATTCGAACAATTCTGGTCACATCTAACACCTGAAGTGAAAAGAAGTAGGTCTTTAAATTAATAAGTATTTATTATTTATTGTTGGAGATGTAATTAGTCCATGGAATTTTCCTCCTTCAAAAGTTTATTTGCTAGTTGTTGTGTTAATTTTGTTGGTTTTGATTAAGTAATTTCTTGCTGATTAGCATGCAAATGAGTACCAAGAATAATTTGTTGAATATTATCATAGAAAGGGTAAGTTATAGAAGTCATAATTTTCTAGTTATAAATATGATGATGTTATATAAGTAACAACAGGTAGGATAGTAACAATTTAATAAGATATTCTAAACTTGTAATGTTCAGTAATATTGATCTGAGCTCAAATATTTTCCAAAAAAAAAGCTTCAGTAATAACTTGATGATCTCTTATTAAACTCTTTGAATATACTGTATTTAACCTGCCTAAATGTTTTCTAAATAGACAAAATGTGATTTAAAAGATTAAAAAAGAAACTCCAAGTTCCCTTTATATGCTAAAATCACTATATTGAAATATTCTCATTACATTTTCAAATATAAATGATGGCTTCCAAAGATTTGCAAATTTTGACTTTCACAGTTAAATAAGCTATGATAGATAATTCACAAATGTATCTCAGTTACTATGTGGCAATAATTAATTTACCTATTTAGGTGCATAAACTGAAGCAGGGTGTATTTCCCAAAAGGGAATGCAATAATATAAAAAATTGCTGTGATATTTCTGATCTCAACCAACTTTCACATTGCTTTATTTTTATTTTACAGAGAAAACTTGAAAGGGCAGCCTCTACTCTCTAGCTCTAATTCCTTTATTTTAAACCTCTTAAAAAAATTTTTTTTTTAGATACTAGGGCCAGGATTGAACCTTGGACCTTGTATGTGTGAAGTAGACGCTCAACCGTTAAACTACACCTGCTCCCTGGAGTTGGTTCGTTTCTTTGTTTGTGGTTTTGTTTTTAGGAGGTACCAGGGATCAAATCTGGGATCTCATATATGGGAAGGAGGTGCTCAACCAATTGAGCTACATCTGCTCTGCTCTAATTCTCTCTTGACAGCACTTCATTATGGATTTTCCACCCAAAGTTCTCTGGAAAGCAGAGTCCTCCTCTTACTCACCTATCAGTATTTTTTTAAAAAGTAGCTGCTCATTTATTTATAGGATACCACAATTCCTTGGATTTATTCCTACTTCTCTGTTCCTTTGGCTGGATTCCTTCATTTTCTTAAAGCCTAGACATTAGAGGATCAGTCTAGGCCCTCTTCTCTTTCCTAAATACATTCCTACTCTAGATAATTTCATCTTGCCCTATAACCCTATAGATCATCTCCATGCTGGTAACTCCCAAACTGAAGTTTCCAGTCCTGACTTCAGATTCACTTTATTCAACTACCTCAATATCTCTACTTGGATGTCTACTAGTCTTCTCTAACTTAACACATCCAAATTATTCTCTGGATCTTCTTTTCCCCAGATGAGCTCCTTCTAAAAAGCCTTTCTGTTAGTAAAAAGAAATCCATAATTTCAGTTGCTTAGGACAAAGCAACTGGATGCTTCTTGTGCCCTCTTTTTTTTTTTTTTTAAAGATTTATTTATTTTATTCCCCCCTCCCCCCACTGCAGTTGTCTGTTCTCTGTGTCTATTTGTTGTGTGTTGTTCTTTGTCCGCTCTGTTGTTGTCAGCGGCATGGGAATCTGTGTTTCTTTTTGTTGTGTCATCTTGTTGTGTCAGCTCTCTGTGTGTGCGGCGACATTCTTGGGGAGGCTGCACTTTCTTTCACGCTGGGCGGCTCTTCTTATGGGGCACACTCCTTGCGCATGGGGCTCCCCTATGCAGAGGCACCCCTGAGTGGCATGGCACTCCTTGTGCACATCAGCACTGTGCATGGTCCAGCTCCAAACGGGTCAAGGAGGCCCAGGGTTTGAACTGTGGACTTCCCATGTGGTAGACGGATGCCCTAACCACTGGGCCAAATCCGCTTTCCTTTTGTGCCCTCTTTTTTTTTTTTTAAGATTTATTTATTTATTTATTTATTTCTCTCCCCTCCCCACCCCCACCCTGGTTGTCTGTTCTCTGTGTCTATTTGTTGTGTGTTGTTCTTTGTCCGCTTCTGTTGTTGTCAGCGGCACGGGAATCTGTGTTTCTTTTTTTGTTGTTGTTGTGTCATCTTTTTGTGTCAGCTCTCCGTGTGTATGGCACCATTCCTGGGCAGGCTGCACTTTCTTTCACACTGGGCAGATCTCCTTATGGGGCACACTCCTTGCACGTGGGGCTCCCCTACGCGGGGGACACCCCTGCGTGGCACGGCACTCCTTGCGATCAGCACTGCGCGTGGGCCAGCTGCACACGGGTCAAGGAGGCCCGGGGCTTGAACCGCGGACCTCCCATGTGGTAGTCGGACGCCTTAACCACTGGGCCAAGTCTCTCGCCATCTTGTGCCCTCTTGAATCCACCATAAATCCAGGCTGCTCTATCATCTAAATACATCCAGAAGCCAAATTTTTCTTATCATCTCTCCAACAATCATCCCAATCTAAGCTTTCATTGTCTAGCATTTTCCTTTGATAATAACCTTCTCACTGGTTTCCCTGCTCCAAACTTCTTGTCTCACTCATCATATTCTTTTCTTCATACAGTGATCCTGTTAAAATGCATGTCAGCTCATGTCATTCTCTATTCAAAGTCCTCCAAACTTATTCAAAGTCAAATACAAGTCCATACCCTAGTCTATAAAAGTCACATGATCTTGTCTCTCTGCGTCTTCTCTGAACTCATTTCCTACCTCTCTCCCCCTAGTTCAAATTGGCTTCCTTGGTGTTCCTTGAAGATAGCCAGAAGGCTGCCCTTGGCCTATTAACACAAACCCTCTGCTCTCCATGATCTGTTTTGCTTGCTTACTTCCTTCATTATGGTTTTGCTTTAATAGTGGATTAACAGAGAGGCTTTCCTTTATAATATAGCACTCATTTCACCTATTCAATCTTTTTTCTTTAAATTATATCCTTCATAGCAAAGTCCTCTCTGATAATAGATGAGACTAAGACTCTCTAAGCAATGAAATTTCCCAGGATGGTGTCCTGATAGTTTGGAGTCCAACTTGTTTCTATTGTACCTTTAAGAGAGAGAAGGAGCTAAATCCCAAGAAGAAGGGATTTTTTTTTTCTTCTGCACCCGTTCATATGTGTGAAATTCTGACAGAAAAATGTAATGTAACATTAGGTAGAGGCAGGAATTGGTTAGTTTCTACAAAAATGCAAACTTAGCTACATTGCTATTCCTGTTAACAATAAGTTCACCAACAGTGAGGTAAAAGCTCTATTTTTTTAATAAGAGAAACAAAAATAGAAATATTTTGCACATACAACAAAAAAGCGGACTTCCACATTGGCCATCACGAAGTAACTGGTGTCGGGTTATCTTTCTGACCATAAACAATTTTAAAATGTCACAAAATATATGAAGGAACAACTTGTAGCCCTGGACCATAGGCAGCGCAGCACAGTGATGGTCGGTGAGAAGGTAACCCATGATGCCCACCCTACACGGGACAGTCATCCGAGATCGCTGAGAAGGAAAAAACACGAAGTCAGCCTGCGGTGGCCTCGACTTTCTGCCTGGAAGCAGGGCCCCATCCCAGTGCAGGAAGGTAGAAACTCTGAGAGGCTGATGAGGAAAAGCTTAGAGTGGAGGAGTGCTCAGGAGGTGGGATGGGGAGGAGGGAGCTGTAGCACCTGGTACGGCCTTGTCCAGGGAGGCAGGAGTGTCGTTTCTGCCCAGATTCTAAGGGAAGGTAGGAGCACCTCTTGGTGGGAAAGCGTCCGTGACCCATTGTCAAGAGAGCACACAAGATGGGAGCGCATGTTGTGGTCTTACCGAACACACAATTTGCCATAATATTGGTTATACTGTTTGGAAATGGAGGAATTCTTCTGTCAGAGTCCCCAGGCAATTTTACATAAATATCAAGGCACACCGAATAAACATATGCCGTGTTGGGGACATGGGTTCTACCCCTAGAGTCTATAGTGGGAGTGCATGGAAAGGCAGAAATAAGAGAAGAAAAGGACTCTTCTCCTTGAATCTGCACCTTGTGATTGGCAGAGCCAGCGCTGCACACTCAAGGCACTGGAGAGGTGGGTGGTCTTCGCCTAAGTTGGCAAGCACAGGCCTTTGCCCTCACTGTATTCCAGCAGCTCCGATGCAAGCCCACCTCTTAGAAGGCAGATTCTGCGTTTCAAGACAGAAACCTCGAGGGGCCAGTGTGCTGCTGCAAACACCAGTTCCTCCTCAGATGGCATGTTCTTCTTTTATAATTACCGATTGCTTTGCTATTCATTAGTTGTCGTAAATTTGCTTTACTTTGAATAGGATTAATTTTTTCTTCTGTATAACTGTCTTTGGACTCCAGCATTACCTGAAATGAAAGATTCTGCACTTGCAGTAGTCCTTCTGCTTTAATCATTATACACAATCTTCAAGGAAGTGCATTTTTCATGTCCTTGGATGAAAGCCTTATGAAAGGGAAAGCACCAGCATTAAGTCACAAAAGGGCTTTATTAATTCATTTGGCACACTTTTCAATATAATTTGCATTTTTCTGGATATCTTACTATAAGTGTCAGAAAATATAAATACTGTGGCTACCATAACTCTGTTTATAATTGATATTTGAGTTAAATATTAAGTCCATTTATAAAGTTAACAATATTAAGTTTAATATTTAAGTGGTACCCTAATGTAGAAGGAGGACAAGAGAGACGTAAACTTTGGACTCTATCTTGGCCCCAGCTAGTTGAGCGGTTATGGGCAGGTCACACCCCCTCCCTGCACCTGTAACTGCTTCCATGTATTATACATGAGTCAGAACAGAACCTTTTCTAACATCTGAATTTCTGAGGACTGATTAGCAAACTTTAGAATGTCTTATTTCTTTTGTAAGATCATTATTCAATTTTTAATTTTATGCAATTTCAACATGAAAAAGCTGCTAATGCTTAATATTTTTAGTAAAAATGCAAGTTTGTAATGCAGGAGGTCAAGCGCAGGGAGGCTGACAGAATGCTTAGCTCTTCCAAAGAAACCCACACGGGAGGCCAGCAGGAACGGACGCGCCTTTAACACCTCCAGGACCTGGTGGTGGCTGGAAGGTACCGCGCCACCTCTCGGGGCCTACAGGGTTATACAGGGAAATGCAACGGAGGGGGAGCCCTCGCATAGAGGGCAGCACCTTTTCGTGGTGTAGGTAATGGGTATAATGTGAACAAGTACTGTTAATAATAAACTCAACTATAGCTTATGTGCGTAAACAGGTTAGACATCTTGTCGCCCGTTTCACCGTCATTCCACCTGAAAGGGTCGGGTTGTTGGTCCGCTCGAGCTCTCCCTTCCCAGCAAACTACACAAATAACTGGTGGAAGGGGGAAGCGGGCATCCCATCTCCCGCCAAGTGAGTTAGAAGTTTGCATAAATGGTTTATGTAATTTGTGAAATCTCTCTTTAAGAACACCTGATATAATAATTCATTGATGTGAAAAAACAAATCTGTAACTTTTTCTTTCCCTCAATTTGAAATAGATCCTTTAATTTATATGATTTTCCATGGGTGTCCCTAAAAACGTAACTATTGTTCTGATTAGCACAATCTTGATTTAACTGTACTTTATCAGAAATGGATGCATTGTATACATTATAGAACTAAAAATATACACCCATACATATTACTATATACCATGATGTTCTGGGGGTCATTTTCAGCCCCCTGCTTGCTTTTGCAAATAACATGTTATTGGAACACAGCTGCAACGTTAATTTATGTATCGTCCATGGCTGCCTGTGGGCCGCAATGGTAGAGGTGAGTAACTGAGGCAGAAAGCACAGTGCCAGCTCAGCCTAAAACACCTGTTTTCTGGCCTTCTGGAAAGGTGTGCTCATCCCTGATTTAGGACAAAGTCTGATCCAAGGATGAAAGTTAAGACCTTAAGAAATCTTATCCTTATTTTGGTACTAAACGAGGCTTCTCACATCCTTTGCACTTTTCAAAACAAGAAGTCCTTTAGGTAGAGGGATGGTGGGAAGACGGCAGGGTAGGAAGCTCCAGGAATCAGTCCTTCCACCAACACCACTACTGAACCGGCAGGAACTGTCTGAATCAACCATTTCATAACTCTGAAGCTTATTGGAACACTGTGCAGCATCCAGGGAAGAGGGGAAGGAAGAGGCTGGCACACTGTGGCAAATACGGGTGAATTTTACCCCCTGCAGGGACTACCGTCCCCCCGCCTCTCAGCTGTGTGACAGGCAGCAACGGCACTGCTCTGAGGGCCTACTCCTCCAAAATTCAGGGGGTGCATATGGTCACTGATGACTGCTTTGATCAGCTGCTTCAAGTCACTGGGCTTCCCAGCTCTGAGGGCAGCCACTGTCTCAAGCCCCCTCAGGCAAAAGCACCAAGGGAGTCTCTTTTAGTTACCTAAATGCTAAAAATAAGTACCATACAGTGGATTGATGTGGCAAAAGGAATTTATTGGCTCACAGTTTCAGAAGGCAGGCGAAGTCCAAAATCAAGGCTTCAGCAAGGCAATGCCTCCTCCCTGAAGGCTGGCCTTCTGGGGCTGGCCGCCGACAGGACTTCGTCCTTGGCTTTTTCATCCTATGGCACATGGAGATAGCTACTCCTTTCTCCTCTGGGTTCAGTGGACTTCCAGTTTCTTCCCCTGTGATTTTCTCTTTCAGTGTCCAATATCCCTTACCTTTTTTTCCCCATCACAGATTGATGATTAACTCTCAACAACAACTACAAAAACCATCTAGCAATCTTGGTGGTGTGGGAGAACTAGATTCCTAAAGCTACAACAACATAATTCTCAGAATGTCTCAATAAAAATTACAACACACCCAAAGAAATAGGAAAGTATGGTCTATTCACAAGAACAAAAGGAATTGACCAGAAATTATCCCTGGGGAATTTCATACATAGAAACTACTAATCAAAGACTTTAAGTAAAATGTCCTAAATATGTTCAACGAGCTAAAGGAATCCATATAAATAGAACTAAAGGAAACTAGGAAAACATTGTCTTTACAAAATAAAGAGATGGGAATTTTATATAAAAAAAGGAGCTGGACAAATTTTGGAGCTACAACATACAGAATTTAAAATGAAAAGCCCATTTGATGGATTCAGCAGCAGATCTGAACTGGCAAAAGACTCAACAAGCTTCAAGATAAGAAAACTGAAATTATCCAATGTAAGGAACAGAAAGAAAAAATAATGGGGGATCTGTGGGACACCATCAGGAGTACCAATATATGCATTATTGGAGTACCGAAAGGAACAAGAGAGAGAGAAAGGGACAGAAAAATGTCTGAAGAAATAATGGCAAAAAACTTCCCTAATTTGAAGAAAGACATGAATATACACATCTAGGATCATCAGCAAACTCCAAGCAGGATAGATTTTAAGAGATGTACATGAAATTGTCAAAATCCAAGACAAAGAGGATTTTGAAAGGAATAAGAGAACAGAATTGACACATATAAGGGATCCCCAATGAGATTAATAGTGGATTTCTTATCAAGAAATCATGGAGGTTAGAAGACAGCAGGATGGCATATTTGAGGTCCTTAAGGAAAAAAAATTCAACCAAGAATTCTATATTCAGCAAAATTATCCCTCAAAAATAAAATGAGAATTTAAGACATTTACAGATAAACAAAATCTTAAAAGAGTCCATTACCAACCTGCCCTACAATAATGCTATAAGGATTCCTTCAGGCTGAAATAAAAGGATTCTAGACAGTAATCTGAAGTCATAAGAGAAATAAAGAACATTGGTAAAGGTAACTATATAGTAAATATAAAATCCTACAACTGCTCTCCTTCCCCCCATGTGACTTCACAGGCAAATGTATAAAATAACATTTTAAATCTATGTTAATGGGCATACAATCTATAAAGATATAATATGAGAAAACAACAGTGTAAAGGGTGAGATGGAGATATTTGGCGTAGAGACTTTGTATTTTACTGAAACTAGGTTGGTACTAATCAAACTAGGTTGTTATTGGGCCATATATCTGATAATGTTTTACTTTCCAGAATATATAAAGAATTCCTCCAAATACCCATTTAAAAATTGGGCAATATTTGAATAGACATTCTCTAAAGAAGATATTCAAATGGCAAATATATGAGACATGCCCCAAATTATTAGCCATTAAAAATGCAACTAAAATTTCACTGAGATACCACATCACACCCACTAGGATGGCTATTATTTTAAAAACTGAAAATACGAGGTGTTGGCAAGGATGCAGAGAAATAGGGACCCTTGGATATTGTTGGTGGGAATGTAAAATTGTGCAGCCACTGTGGAAAAAAACAGTTTATCAGTTCCTCAGAAAGTTAGAATAGAATTTTCACAGGATCCAGCAATTCCACTCTCAGGTATAATCCAAAAAGAATGGAAAGCTTGGAATCAGACAGGTATTTATATTGCAATGTTCATCACTACATTATTCACAATAGCCAAAAGGTAGAAGCAACCCAAGTGTCCATCAATAGATGAGCAGATAAAATATGCAGTATCTACACAATGGAATATTATTCATCAGTAAAAAAAGAAGAGAAGAGCTACAATAAGGATGAATCTTGAAGACATCATGTTGAGTAAAATAAGCCAGACACAAGAAGACGAATATTGTATGATTTTTATCTGTCAAATACTTAGAATAAGCAAATTGGTAGAGACAGAAAGCAGAAGAATAGTTACCAGGGGTCGAGGCTAGGGAAAGGAATGGGGAGTTATTGCTAAATGAGTCTGAGTTTTGGTTTGGGATATCAAAATGGTTTGGAAATAGTGGTGAAAGTTACACAGTGTTTTCAATGTACTAATGTTAAAGAATTGTCTAATTAAATTGGGTAAAATGATTTTTATATTTTGCATGTTTACAAATATTAAAAACAAATTATTAAAACATCCTTTAAATTTATATTAATGATGAATTTAAAATGTATGTCATCAAAATGGGACTGAGTTTCAAGCGCTGGATTCAGATTGCTGTCCCTAACTTCAAATGCTATTTTCTGGTTTATTGATTTATTGGGGAGATCTGGATAATCTGTCTTTATCAAATCATTTTTATTATGTCCTTACTAATAAATGGTGAAACTAGCTTGGACTTTCAATACTCACCAATGTCATCATTAACTCAAATCCATCCAAATATTAGAGAAAGGAACTTTCTGCGTACTAAAGTCTCTTAATGCTACCTTACATAACTTTCCTAGTTACTTTGAATCATTTAGAAAGTGACTTTTAGAGGCCACGTGATTTTTTAGAGTCTTAATGAATATATTACCTGTTGGAGAAAAACGGCGCTCACTGGGATGTAGAGACTGATTGCAGGCAGAAAGTTTATTGGGAAACTCTCTCAAAGAAGGGGGTCTGAAGAATAGACTTCAGCCCCCACCCTCCACCCCCACCAGCATGGTGCACGTCTGAAGAGATACTTCATCCCACTCCTGGAAGGGCGGGGTTTGAATTTATACAGAACTTTTCTAGGCGGGGAAATGATAGTTTGTGGGAGGGGGTTGTGGGTCCGAGTGAGGTGCAGGGGCCAATAGGAAGCCGTAGAGGTGAGAACTTTCCTCTGTATGGCTAGAGGGCAGTGGGTTGGGGAGTTAGGTTTTCTTGGAATGCTGGAGGAGCAGGTGTTCCTTTGATATGCAGGAAGTGAAGGTTTTTATCTCCCTTTGATATGCAGGTAGTGAAGGTCTTTATCTCCCTTTACTCCCATTTCCAGGTGGTTTCTTTGTTCAACCTTGGGGAAGTGCTGTGCTTTCAGATACATAGGCTATGGGGGAGGGGCCTTGTCTTTCCTCAATGCATATCAGGGGGAACTGAGTCACAGCTTGTTAATTATTGCAAACTTAGTGAGAGGGAACTTCTAACATTACCTTAATATATTAGTTTTTAATTTGCATGGCCATGACATTTTTTTTCATGAATTACTAAAGTGGTATTGCGTGGTAAGGGAAGCATAACTAAAAATTAAGGACTGAAAGATATAGATACCAAAAGCATGATATCATTTCTACACAAGGCACATAGATGTAAAACTCAACAGAAATTTAAATGCAAAAAACATTGAAATTAAAATTACATGATTTTGCATTTCCCTGAGGTCCTGTTTGAAGGTCCTGGGGAAACCCACTCATTTCCTTTCTCAGATGTACACGGCCAAAGTCATTTGAAACTGTTAGTGACAGGTGGCAGTCCCAGCAGGGAAGGACCACGTGGGCAGCGAAGCTGACTTGTGGTCCATGCAGAAATTGAGTAAGCTTAATGTGGCTTGTTAGAAACTTGAATAACTGACATTCTGACAACTCAGCAAGACACCAGATCAGCAAGAATTAAATGGGCATGGAGATGGAGGTAATCTGAGGCTTATTTTCTCACTTAAACATTAAGTGCATTTTCTAAGATGTTTTGATGACTTAAAAATTACTCCTGCAGAGAATATAATCTGCCACTCTAAATCATCTGCACATGACCTGAAGGATAGAGAATAAAAGGAATGTTAAGTATATATCAAGGGTTATTGTTACATTTATAACAGAACTAAATGAAGTTCTGTAAGAAAGGAGTCCTGTTGCTAGAGCTAACGTAAATGGGCAATTTTGCACTAAGAGCCACAGGGTAGAACTGTGACTGTGAAATAGATCATTCTGACAGTCTTAAGTGCTTCATACACTTGAATATTTTATCTCTTCCCTGTTAATGTTTTCAGGCAAACACCAATATGATTTGGTCTACAGCCGGCTGACTAGAGCAATGAAGTGGACAAAGTCTGCTTAGTTTCTAAACCTGGTTTTCATTCACTTGCTTTTTCAAAGCTTCTATTTTAAAAATGAATACTGTTACCAGATTTTGTCTATGTTCTTGACCAAACTGCAAGAAATGAATTTCAAGAGCATGCCATGTTGATTAGGCCAGTAATTTATTAAGGCACGCAGGGAAGAGAAATGGGAGAAAATAGCAGATCTTGGGCCTCAGGTAGAGAGGAAGGGGCTGAAGAGGATAATGTGGACAATTCCCCATGATAGATTATAAATAATGGGACAATTCCCCATGATAGATTATAAATCCCCAGGTTTACTTGTGTATTGATACAGGCAGGGACAAAGAAGGCCAGAATATGGCTCGAACAGGCAGAGGGACAGGGCAAAGGCAAGAGAGAACAGAAGGCCTTTGTATTTGCTTTTCAAGCCATTAATTTCCACCCCTTTGTTAATGACGTAGGAGGAGTTCCAGCTGTTCGCTGTTCTGATTGATTACCCCACCTATCAGTTCCCTGGGTGGGCCCAATGATAATGTCCCTGGAGAATATCTGGGGCTTCTGGCTTCCAGAGGAAGTCTCGTTCCAAATGGGATTTCTCGTAAGAGTTTTCCAGCAGCCATTTGGGGGTATTGATGTCCATATGGGTTTTTTTTTTTTGCCAGGTTCCCGATCGGTCTATGGATTCCCCATCGAGTCTGCTTCAATACCTCTATTGTTTTGTTCAAAATGAATCTATTTTTATTAAAGAAATTCAAACATGACAGAAATATATAAATAAAAGATGTAAGACCCCTTTGAGTACCTGCTCCTCTGTCCCAATCAGAAAACAAACTGTTAATAATTTGGTGTATAGTGTTCCAGGCTTTTTATATGCATATACTGAGATAAATATAAACATAAAAATAAATACATGTATCTACGCATACATATGCAGATGCATTTTTTTAAACAATTGTATTATAGGTTCTATTTTGAAAATTCTTTTTAAATTTAGTAATATTATATATAATATTAGAAATATATAGATTTTCTATTTTAGGACCATATGATCTCTATCTTTTATTTTTTCTAATTTTATTTTGAAACAATTTCACACTTTCAGTTGCTGTAACTTTGCAAAATAAGTTGCAAAATAGCACAGAAAGTCCATTTATTGTCTTTACCCAGTTTCCTGGATGTTACCAATCTACAGAACAATAGCCCAATTATCAAAACAAAGAAATTAGCATCAGTACAATACCATTGCCTAAACTGTAGGCATTATTCAAATATGGCCAGTGCCCCCCTCCCCTCCCACGGCGTTTATATTCCTGTTCCTCGATCTAATTTAGGATATCAGAGTGTAATAATTTGCAGCTTTAATGTCTTTAATCTCCTTCACTCTGTTACAGTTCATTCTTTTCTTGTCTTTCATGGCCTTGAAACTTTTTGAGTAATGGTCCATATCAAAAATGGATATTTTTGAGTAATTTGAAGAATGTAACTCAATTTAGGTTTGTCTGATGTTTTCTTACGATTAGACAAGGTTATGCATTTCAGCAAGATCACAGAATTGATGCTTGTCCTTCTCAGTGCTTCAAATCACGTGGCACAGGAGAGGCTGCAATGTTAGCCCTGGTCATGAGGCTAAGGAGGAACCTGCTGGGTTTCTCTACCAGGAAGTCTCTCTCTTTTTCCCTTGAAAGTAACAAATAGCTTGGGGAGATATTCTGAGACAACGTGAATATCCTGTCTACAAATTTTCAGCTGCTGATCTCAGCATCCATCTGTGCTTCCCTCCTGTAATAATTATTACTGTGCTGTTTCTCTAACGGTGGCTTTGTAGTCCCCTCATTTCTTCTGCAGTTATTCATCAGAACTCTTCTGCAAGGAAAAACTGTCACTTCTACTATGTTTAAACAAGTATTCAATTTTCAGATATATGCATGGATTTACAGGTATTTCTTTTATTCTGTGGGTTATAATCCATACTCTAATTACATCTTCCATTGCTCAAATTATTCCAGCATTGGCCAATAGCAGCTCCTTGCAACTGGGGGCCATGCACTTTTTTAAATACTCTTTTTCCTGTAACTTTTCTTATTTTTTTTTTAACAAATCAGTTTTATTGGTGCACATAAATAAAATATAAATCCACCCAAAGTGTACAATCAGTGGTATTTAATATAATCACATTTGTATGTTCATCACTTCAATCATTCTTAGGCCACTTCCATTATTCCAATAATAATAATAAACAAACAAATAAAACTCATCACCTCGCAATCTCTCTGTACTTTCCCTGCCATACATAGCTGCTATTCTTTTCCCTTTTCACTAGTATATCTGCATTTATATTTTGCAAAAACTGTCTTATATATACAATATCACTATATTTGTGTTTTATATGAGGTTTTACTGTCATATACCACACCATGTTATAGTTTTTAACTTTCCTTCTAGTAATATACATGACTTTAAACTTTCCCTTTCAACCACTGTCATACCCATTCAATGTCACTGCTAGTAATAAATACCATGATATGCTTTCACCATTTTTCTTCATTTCCAAAGATTTACAAATAATCTTTTACCAATTAGCACAGATTGAATCTCAGCATTCCATTCTCTACCCTCCTTCAGTTTTCTGGTGACCCATATTCTTCTGCTTTTTCTCCATGAGTTTACACAATATATTTAGTTCATAATAGTGCAATCACACAGTATTTGTCCTTTTGTGTCTAGCTTGCTTCACTCAACATAATGTCCTCAGGTTCATCCATGCTGTCATAGGCTTCACGATTTCATTGCTTTTTACCACTGCATAATCCATTGTGTGCACACACACAATTTGTTTATCCATTCATCAGCTGATGGACACCTGTGTTGTTTCCAACTTTTGGCAATTGCGAATAAGGTTGCTATGACTATAAGTGTGCAGCTGTCTGTTCTCAGTTCTCAGTGTCTCTGTTCTCAGTTCTTCTGGATGTATACCTAGTAATGGTACTGCTGGGTCACATGGCAAGTCTATACTCAAATTCCTTAGGAACTGCCAAACAGTTCTCCACAGGTGGATGTACCATTCTACATTCCCAGTAACAGTGAATGAGCATTCCTATCTCTTCACATCCTGTCTAACACTGATGTTTTTCCAACTTTTTCATAGTGGCCAACTAATTGGTGTGAAATGGTATCTCCTTGTAGTTTTGATTTGCATTTTCCTAATGACTAATGATATTGAGCATTTTTTCATCTGTTACATCATCATTTGTATTTCTTCTTTGGGCAATTGTTGTCTTTTCAAGTCTTTTGCCAATTTTTTAATTGGGTAGTTTGTCTTTATATTGTTGGTTTGTATGATCTCTTTGTATATCATGGATATTAAATACTTACTAGATATTGATTGCCAAATTTTTTTTTCCCATTGAGTTGGCTGCCTTTTCACCCTTTTAACAGTCCTTTGAGGTTCAAAACTGTTGAAATTTGAGGAGGTCCCTTTTATCTATTTTTTCTTTTGTTGCTCATGCTTTGGGTGTAAGGTTTAAGAAACCACCGCCTACCACAAGATCTTGAAGATGTTTCCCTACATTTTCTTCTAGGAGTTTTTATGGTTATCCTTAATCCATTTTGAGTTAATTTTTGTATAAGGTATGAGATAGGGGTCTTCTATCTTCTTTTGGATATGGCTATCCAGTTCTCTCAGCACCATATGTTGAATAGACTGCTCTGACCCAGGTGAGAGGGCTTGACTGTGTTGTCAAAAATTATTTGAAGTGAGGGTCTCTTTCTGAGTTCTCAATTTGGTTCCATTGTTCAGTGTGTCTATCTTTATGCCGGATCCATGCTGTTTTAACCACTGTAGCTAAGTAATATGTTTTTAAGTCCAGAAGTGATAGTCCTCCAAATTTGTTCATTTTTAAGATCATTTTGGCTAGTCAGAGCCCCTTACCTTCCAAATAAATTTGATTATTGGTTTTTCCACTTCTGAAAAAAAATGCCTGTTGGAATTTTTATTGCGATTGTGTTGAATCTGTAAATCAGTTTGGGTTGAATTGACATCTAATAATATTTAGTCTTCCAATCCTTGAAGATGGAATGTCCTTCATTTACTTAAGACTTCTTCAGTTTCTTTTAGCAATGTTTTGTAGTTTTCATAATACAGGTGCTTTATGTCCTCGGTTAAGTTTATCCCAAAGTATTTGATTGTTTTAGTTGCTATTATAAATGGAATTTTTTTTCTGATGTCCTCCTCAGATTACACATCAGTAATGCATAGAGACACTGTTGATTTTTGTGTAATAGTCTCGTATCCTGACACTTTGCCAAACTCATCTATTAGTTCTAGTAGCTTTGTTGATTCTAGATATAGGATCACATCACCAGGAAATAGAGAGTTTTACTTCTTCCTGTCCTAATTGGGTGCCTTTTATTTCTTTATCTATTCTGATTGCTCTAGCTAGATCCTCTAGCATTATATTGAATAATAACGGTGACAGTGGGCATCCTTGTCTTGTTCCTGGTCTCAGCAGGAAATCTTTCAGTCTTTCACCATTGAGTTCAATGTTAGCTATAGGCTTTTCAGATATGCGCTTTTCCATTCTGAGAAATTTCCCTTCTATTCCTATTTTTTGGAGTATTTTTTATAAAGAAAGTGTGCTGTATTTTGTCAAATGCCTTTTCTGAGACAATTGAGCAGATCATGTGATTTTTCTTCTTCAATTTATCGATATGAATTATTACTCAAATTGATTTTCTTATGTTGAACCATCCTTGCATACCTGGGATAAAACCACCTTGATCATAGTGAATAATTATTCTAATGTACTTTTGGATTCTGTTTGCAAGTATTTTGTCGAGGATTTTTGCATTTATATTCATTAGAGTTATTGGTTGTAATTTTCTTTCTTATTTTTTGTAGTATATTTATCTGATTTTGGTATTAGGGTGATTTTTGGCTTCACAGAATGAGTTTGGTAATGTTCTTTCATATTCAGTTTTTTGGAAGAGCTTGAGCAAGATTGGTATTAGTCTTTGGATGACTGATAAAATTCACCTGTGAAGTCATCTGGTCCTGGGCTTTTCATCTTTGGGAGGTTTTTGGTGACTATTTCAATCTCTTCACTTGTGGTTGGTTTGTTGAGATCTTCTATTTCTTCTAGGGTCAGTGTGGGTGGTTTACGGGTTTCTGTGAATTTGTCCATCTCCTCTACACTCTCTAGTTTGGGGGCATACAGTTGTTCATAGTATCCTCTTATGCATTTGAAATTCATTTTGTCTGATCTTAGCTCTTTTTTACTTTACTTCAACTCTTTTTTGATTATCATTTGCATGGAATATCTTTGTCCAACCTTTCACTTTTAACTTGATTGTGTCCTTACATATGAGGTAGGTCTCTTATAGATAGTATATAGATGGCTCATATTTTTTATCCATTCTATCAGTGCATGTCTTTTGATTGGGGAGTTCAATCCATTAACATCAATGTTATTACAGTAAAGATATTACACACTTCAACCATTTTGTCCTTGTTATTCTGTTGTCATATCATTCTATTGTCTGCTTTCTTACCTTTTATTTATCCTTGCTAATAATCTTCATTTCTAAATTTTTCTCCAAATTTCTCACCCTTGTTTTTACTTTCAGACTGCAGCACTCACTTTAGTATCTCTTGTATTCCTGGTCTTTGGTAACATATTCTAATTGTTTTTGTTTTTCTGTGAAGAATTTGAACTCCCCTTCATTTTTTTAAGTACAGTTTTTTTTTTCAGATACAGAATTCTTGGCTAGCAGTTTTTCTTTTTCAATATCTTAAATACATCATACCATTTCTTCTCACCTCCATGGTTCCAGTGAAAGGTTGGTACTTAATCATATTGAATTTCTCTTGCATGTGATGCTTTGCTTTTCTCTTGCTGCTTCAGAATCCTCTTTTTATCTCTGATATTTGTCATTCTGAATTGTAGCTGTCTTGGGGTAGGTCTATTTGCAATTATTTGGTTTGGGGTACATTGTCCTTCTTGAATATTGATATTTATGTCTTTCATAGGCCTTGGGAAGTTTTCTTTCATTATTTCCACAAATATTCTTTTTGCCTCTCTTCCATTCTTGTCTTCCCTTGGGACACTGATAATCCAAATGCTTGTGTTTCACATTGTCATTCAATTCCTTAAAATCTGTTCCATTTTTTTCCATTTTCTTCTCTTTCTTCTCCTGTCTTTTCCAGTTCAGATGTTCTGTCTTTAAAATCACTAATTCTGTCTTTAAGTATTTCAAATCTGCTCTATTTCCTCTAATGCATTTTTAATCTCATCCATAGTGTCTTTCATTCCCATAAACTCTGTTAATTTCTGTGCAGGTTTTCAAGTTTTTCCTTATGCTCTCTGTGTTGTTTTAATACCCTTTATTTCTTTAGTCATATTTTCTTTAAATTTTTGAATTAATTTATCAGAGTTGTTTTATTATCACTGATTGTCTTAAATCCTGTATCTCTTCAGATATTTGGTTAGTTCTTTTGGCTTGGACATCTCTTATTCTTTCCTACTATGGCTTATAATTTTTTGCTGATGTCTGGGCATCTTAATATGTTGGTGAATTTATTCTGACAGCCAATTTCTCTGTCTTGCCTACTTTTTTCACAACTCTTCTTTAATATTTGGTTTAACTTATTCTAAGTCTTTAAAATTGTCCAGCTTAACTTATCAAAATCAGGCTAGGTACTCACTGGTGGGGCACAGATTTTCTCCAGAGATTATGATACAGATAGAATGGAGTACAGTTTATGTCCATGCAAATTCCAGACTGGCCCCTGATGGCGCTTGTCAGAGCACCTTTCCACAGAGGTTTTTCAGTCTGGGCTTTCCTGTGTTCCTGTGCTGAATCTCTAGGGCACTGATTCAGGGGCGGCTCTGCTGGATGAATTCACTGAAGAAAAGCCCCAACTCCATTCTCTTTTCCCTTGAAACAGCAGACGGGGAGGAAGTTATCTGTTCCCCTCTCAGTTAGTTGCAATGAGCCAGGGAATTTACCCTAGCTTAATATCTTGGGGATTGGGGAGGGGAGGCATTCACAGCCACTGTGGGCACTTGGTAACTCATGTTTGTTGTTTTGGCTTTTTTCTTTCTGTCCCTCACCCTCTTGGGAGTTGTGTAGTACTATCCTGGTCTGCTGATCCCCAAAACAGGTCACTCAAGCAGCTTTTGGCTCTTTCTCTGTTGTTTTTGTGAGATCATTTACCTCTGCCTGTTACTGCAACGTCATCTTCCCACAATTTTGACCATTCACTTTTGACCTGTCCTTATGCTTTCTTTTCTGACATCACAAAATGTTTCAGGCTTATCTTGTGTTTTCCAGGCCCCAGCCCTGGAATCAAACCACATCTCCAAGGATTCCAGGTTTCTTTTATTGGAAAATCATGTTTAAAAATTAAGATCTGGTAAATTAAGTATATTCATTTCAACAAATGTTTCATTGCTCCTAGGCCCTCTCAGTTGACAGAGCTATAACATATGTGCAAATACAGTAACCTTTGTGTGCACATACACATTCTCACACATTTTATATATATGGGTATATATTTCTCCGAATATATAAATATAATATGTATATACATATAAATATAATACCCATTCATATACATACAAATATATATCCATATATATAAGTATGTGTGTGTGTGTATATATATATGTATATAGGCATGAGTTAATATGGATACCTCTGATTGTAATTGATCACCACAAGGTTACTTCTAGTCTTCCCTCTTTCCTTATTTTTAACTCCTTTCTCTGGAAGTGAGGAAACTGGACCTCATTGTCTGCAATGTGTTCACTTATTTGCTCAGTGTAAGTTAACACATAAAGTACTTATAGAGCTTTTAACATATATTCCTTTGAGAATCAAATACCCTTACTAGAGTACAATACTTCTGTACAGTTTTTTTTTTTTGTCTTTTGCCTCATAGAACCCAGTCATAATGTCGTTTTCCAAGGTAAGTTTGTTCTTTTCTTCCCTGTACCCTTCAATTGGATTATGATGTTCATTTGTAATATATTTAGGTTAATTTGTTACTATTTTTACTCCATTATCCATATCTTGTTTGCTTCTATTTATTTATTCATTTATTCTGGATGATATGTGAAACATGACTGTTTCTATTGCTCAAATTATACAAAAAGAGTGCTCTGAGAATTGTCCCTCCAGTTTTCTTACTAATCTGTTCTTTCTGTCTTTAGCCTCATGGAACCCATTCTCCTCTTCCTTTCCACACATGCCCTATATGCAACCAATCTCTTTAGTTTCAACTTTATCAACCCTGTACTTCTTTTGGAAGAATGAGCAGATACACATGTATTTTCTTATATATTCCTTTTTCTTACACAAAGGGTAATATACTATAGGCATTCTTCTTTCATTTTGCTTTTTTCACTCAACAATATATCATGAAAATTCATATCAGTTTATGGAGCTCTTTCTCATTCTTTTTTACAGCTGCATATTATTCCATTATCTGTATATACCACTTGTCAATGCATGGATAATTAGGTTGTTTCCAATATTTTGAAACCATAAATAATGTTGCAATGGTAACTCTGTTCATATGTATTATCATTTAGTTGGAACTGAAGTACTTGTGTAGATTTCTAGAAGTGGAATTGCTGGAATAAAAAATAAATGCACATGTAGTTTTATTAGGGTAACCAAATATCCCTTCTGAAGATTTGTATTAATTTGCATTTTTACTATTAATGTGTGAGAGTACCTTCTTTCCCACAGCCATGCCAACAGGATGTGTTGTTATACACATTTTTTTTTTAATTTTTGCTAGTCTGATAGGTAAGAATGGTATCTGAGTGTTGCTTAGATTTCTCTAGTTATGAGTGAGTCTGAACAATTCTTTCATACATTCCAAGGTCACTTTTATGATAATTTAAATTCCTTGTTTATATCTTTTTTGAGGGCCAATTTTATATCATTTGTTGTGACATTTCTATTTCCCACATTTCCTATGGTGTTATTAGCTCTGTATTCTTTAATTTTTAAGAGGTTTCCTTATATACATTAGGAAGACTAGCCCTTTATCTGTTATATTCCTTGCAACCAATTTTGTCCAGGTTGTCAGCTGTTCTTTGACTATTTTTTAAAAATTATGCAGTTTAATTTTTTTCATAAATAAAAAATTTTATCAATATTTAATTACCTCTAGATAGTCAGTCTTGGTTGAAAGACTTTCTCTTTCAAAGTTGAAGAGAAATATAGATTTTTTCTCCCTAATAATTGTATGGCTTCATTTTTTTAAAACAAAATGTTTAGTCTGGAGTAATTTTAGGTTTACAGAAAATTTTCAAAAAATATATACTAATTCAATCCTTCCTTCCATCACTCCTTCTTTCCTTCCTTTCTCCCCCACTCGTTTTCCCCTTTCCTTTCATTTTTTACTTTAGTTTGATTTCATTGGTTAGCACTCCCAGTACTATGATGAATTGGAGTGGTGAGAGAAGACATTTTACCGTGTTCCTGAGCCTAGGGGGAAAGCATTCAGTTCCTCACCATTAAGTTTGAAATCTGTTTATCCTTAATGTGATCATTGATATGGTTTGGTTTATCTCTGCCATTTTGCTGTTTATTTTTATATAACCCTGTCTTCTTTGTTCCTCTGTTCCTCCTTTTTAGCATGTTGAATAGTTATTTTATAATGTTCTATTCTAATACCTTTGTTTTCATTTTTAACTATGTCTTTTGAGTTATTATCTTCAAGGTTCCTTAAAGAATTTTAACAAGTGTTTTAATTTATTATAATCTAGTTTAGATTAATACTACCTTAATTCCATAATAATATGGAAATCTGCTCCAATATAGCTCCATTTCCTAATTCCCAACTTTGTGGAATTAATGTCATATATATCACATTGTTATATGTTTTAAGTCCATCAAAGCAGTTTTACAAATATTGTTTTATGGAATCATTCTTTAGATCAATTAGGAAAGGAAAGTAAATATACTTAGATGTGTGTATTTGGCTACATAATTACCTTTACTCGTATACTTTCTTTCTTCATTTGGATTCAGATTACCATCTAGAGTCATTTCCTGTCAAATTGAAAGACTTCTTTAATATTTATTGAAGCAGGTCTGCTAGTAATAAATTGTCTCAGGTTTTGCTTATCTTGGAATATCTTTATTTCATCTTCATCTTTAAAAGCTAATATTGCTGGAATTAAAAATCTTGATTGTAAGGTTTGTTTGTTTTTGGCACTTCTAATACATCATACTATTCACTTCTGGCATTCAGTTTCTTATGTGACCATATCTATGAATTTTATTATGGCTCCCTTTTACATGATAAGTTGCAATTTTCCTTCCTGCTTTCAAGATTTTCCCTTAGTCTTTGGTTTTCAAATGTTTGACTGTGACTGTTATTATTCTTGGGGTTTCCTGTGATACTTAGATGTATACATTAATGTTTTACTTCAAAATTGGAAAGTTTTCAACTACCATTTTTTCAGGTAGTTTATCTGTCCCTTTCTCTCTTACCCCTTTCTGGGACTCCCATTGCATGTGCATTGATATACTTAATGGTTTCCTACAGGTATCTGAAGCTCTTTTCATTTTTCTTCATTCATTTTCTTCTTTCTGTTCTTCAGACTGAATGTCTCTATTTATCTATCTTTAACTTCAATGATTGTTTTTCCTCTGCCAGCTCATATCTGCTCTTGAGCCTGGAGGCCTTATGGGAAGGAATTTGTGGACAGTTAACAGCAATATTTAGCTTCTGGGGCTTTTTGGAATTTCATTCTTCTTGTCACCCCACATTAAGTTTGGATGGTCTCTTCTTACCTATGAAACATTCCTTGCCAATGGAAGATTCCATCTTCTGCCTACTCTGATCTCAAGGATAGAAATAGCAGAAGGTTTTTCTTTCCTAGAAAGTACTCATTCCTCTCTCGAATTTAGTTCATTTATGATTTTTTGCATCTTCATATTTTCAATAGCTTTTTTTAGAAGTCCATGATTTTTTAAACTTATCCAACATTTTTTCATTGTTACTGTAAGGGTTGAGGTCTCTTGTGACCCTCTAAATACTAATCAGAAGTAGAAGCTTGGTTCCTGTTTTCTGAGTGGGAAAAAGAAATGAAAGATAATATGCCATTTATGTCGTTTAGAGAGGAATTTTCTGGCATCAAGTGGAGAAATATGTCTGTGTTTGTGTGTAACAGATTAAATAGAAAAACACTGTTAGAACAGAAGTGGTTTTAGTGCAATAAAGGAAAAATCCTTCCTCAATACAGGTATATGACCAGATTTCAACAACAAACACAAATTGTTTTTTCTGTTGAGTGCACCTCATTTTCAGTGGCAATAGTTGTTCTATGCAAATTTACTGAGGAAACTGTGACATGAAAGTACCTTTGATAACATCTGCCTGAACATATTAAGATCATTCAACATTTGAATCAGTGTGGGTAAGAACAAGTGGTAATATTTCTGAATTAGACTAGAGGGGTATTGAAACTGCCAAGTCTGACACAGAGAGTATAATAGAAGGGAGAACAATCTGTGTGCAGAATATCTTTTCCCTCAGGATAACTCCTGCATGCAAAGACCTGGGAGAGTGTGCATTTGGTAGCCATGCAATGGTGCTTGTGTTTTCAATTTGAACTTTTAATTTTATGCGCAAACACTGCAGTTTGGTCTTTCTATGAACTGAAGAGGATGGGCTGAATGGGGTTAAAATAATATTGAGAAATGTTGGAGATACATGGTCATTGTCCTAATAGTCTCCAGAAAATCGTCACCTTCCTTGTTATTAGGGTTATCATGGTACATTGAACTTACATGAGCCATCCTTGTGGAAAGAGAATACACTTTCAAAACCAGAGAGCTTAGATTAAAAACTTTGCACATCCCTTATCAACTTAGTGATATTCACCCATATGCAGAGGAGAAGTATACCCTCTTCTTCTAACTTAAAGCCTTTTAGAGCTTATACTGAGCTTCTGTAACATGACCTATAAGGCTGTGCCTCTCTCTCTGGCCCTCCTTAAGGTCCACACATCTTAATTTTCAAAGTCTCTCACACTGATCTTCTTTCAGTTCCTCAGACCTTTGCACAGAACTGGCCATCAAAGAAAAGGGAACCTTGGAAATACCAGGTAACAGCATTCTGTTGGGGACAGACAGAGACCTTCTCATAACAGCCGCTGTCATCTATGGCAGCAGAGGGACTCTTAACACTGGGTTTATGGCAAACCTAATTAGGGGGAAATCAATCAGGAGAGAGAGAACAAGACAAATGCCCAAAGGTGATTCTGATGAGCAGACCAATCTGGGAGCTCAGAGAAATTCAAATTACTGATGCACCCATTAGCAGGGTGGGGATAAAAGGAGAGTGTTCATAGAACTATAATTTGGCATATATATTAGTGTCAATTTATTTGAGATCACAGGAGATTTAACAGACTCCAAGATGCAAGGTATAAAAAGGTGGTTTAAAGTTAAGGTAAAATTGGTCTCTGGTTTCTGCTAGAGCATGTAAATTTCTTAGAAGTCATCACTCCCGTCTTACAAGAGAAAAGCTGAAAATCATTAACTTTTTCAAACTCACCAAAGAATTGGTGAGGAATTTCAGCAAGGGAAATTCACCATGCTGAAGTTTGGAGACAGGTAAATCCAGGGAATCATGATCAAAACCTGTTTACCTGGAACAGAAACCACAGGTACACTAAACTGGTACACTAAACTCACTGGTACACTAAAATGGTAATTTTGACAATTTGATGGAGGATCAGTGTGGATGAGTTTGAGAACAAGATTAAGCTCCTGAGTCCCACAATTTTAGTAGGTTCCCCCAAATTCTGTAGTTTTATCTCCAGGAAATCCAACAAGTTCTCCTGGTGAAATGTCAGGAAAGATCACCTCCTGTGTCTAGCATGGGAAGAGGAAGAGTTCTCACTGTGAAACGTGACCAGAGCATTCTCAATAACAAAGGCTGGCTCTTAATGGAAAAAGACTTGAGCAGATCATGCTTCACCTGGAAGAAGTGCGCTTCTCTGACTCCAGCCCCACCCAACCCCTAGGCTTACTTTCTCACTTAAGGGAGACAGAAAGGTTAAGAAACACTTGTGAGGGTCACAGTCCAGCGACACAGGCCCCTAAAAGACTGAGAATTACTCATACATTTTTAGGACATTTCTTCTTGTCCACACTTCAGGACCATTCCTACAGGGCTCCAGTATAATTGAGAATTACAGCTGAAATAGTTATCTGAGATGGAGTTTGTAGGAAAAGCCAAAAGATAACAGGAGAGACCAAACAGGAACGTTAGAGGAAATGAAGCCTCTGTTGCCTACAGCTACAGCGAACAGTACTCACCCCCTGACTCCCAGTCAGATAAACCTAAAACCTCACAGTAAGGCCTATTTACCTTGTTACTGTTTGCCAAAACATTTTATCTGGCTTTCAAAGAAAATTATAAGACATGCTAAAAGGCAAGGAAAAATACTGTCTGATGGGAAAAAGAAAGCATTGAAACAAGAATCATATGTGACAGATTCTGGAAGTATCAGAAAGAGCATTAAAAATAACAATGCTAAAGGCTTTAATGGAAGAAATAGTCAAGATATAAGTACAGATGGGTGATGTAAGAAGAGCAATGAAAACAAGAGAACATCAAAATGAAACGTTAGAAATAAAAAATATTGTAAACTCTAGGGCAGCCACTATTTTTTTTAAAGAAGTATAATTGACATGCTAAGAGAGGAAAGAAAATTGAGTAATGTAAAATGGTCAGTTAAACCAGAGAGGGCAGATAAAAAGGGAAATGAATAAAACAAACAAAGAACAAGTGCAATGAACAGGAAATAGTTACAAATATGGTAGATATTAAGCCAATTATATCAGTAATCACTTTAAATTTGGATGGTCTAAATACCCCAATTAAAAGACAGAGATTGTAGGAGTGATTTTTTTTTAAAAAAAGAATGAACCATATGTTACCTTCAAGAAACCCACTTTAAATATAAAGACACAGATAGATTAAAAGTGAAGGGATGGGAAGCGGATGTGGCTCAACTGATAGAGTGTCTGCCTACCGTATGGAGGGTCCAGGGTTTGATCCCCAGGGACTCCTGACCCGTGTGGTGAGCTGGCCCACGCGCAGAGCTGCCTGAGCGCAAGGAGTGCTGTGCCATGCAGGGGCACCCCAGCATAGGGGCGCCCCATGCACAAGTGCAAGGAGTGCACCCCACAAGGAGAGCCGCCCCAAGTGAAAAAAGTGCAGCCTGCCCAAGAGTGGCGACACACACATGGAGAGCTGACACAGCAAGATGATGCAACAAAAAGAGACAGTTTCCCAGTTCCTCTGGATAATGCAAGCGGATGCAGAAGAACGCACAGCAAAATGGACACTGAGAACAGAGAATGGGGGGAAGGGGAGAGAAATAAATCTTAAAAAAAAAGTGCAGGATGGTTAAAGATATATCATACAAATATAAATCAAAATAAAGGTGAAGTAACAATATTAATTTCAGTCAAACCAAACTTAGTGTGGCAGTTTGAAATTCTTTTACAAATCCCCAAAAGATAAAGATTATTTTTTGATTTTATCCTTTCTATGGATGTGAGACCCTTTCGATTGGAGTAGTCAGTGAGTTGTGGCTCTGGTTGGGTGTTTGAGTCTCCATCCTCTTGCTCAGTCTGATATGAATGGAGACACAGAAAGAGTGACAGATAAAAGGAAACTGCCATTTTTCATCTTGCCATGTGAGAGGACTCCATCACCTACAGCTGCTAAAAGGCAGAGAAGCCCCAAGAGACTGAGAGAGGAAGCCCAGAAAAAGACAAGCATTATGCCTGGTTTCTCTCAGCTGAGCTCCAAGAGACGGTAGATTCTCCAGCCAGAGGCAGAGAGCTTAGTAGAGGTCGGCAGACATCTTGCTTTGCCATGTGGCAGGACCTCTGAGAAAGCATCTCTGCTGATTCCTTGAACTGGACATTTCACAGCCTTGGAACTGTAAGGTTTTACCCCAAATAAATCTTCTTTATAAAAAGCCAACCCATTTCTGGTACTTTGTATCAGCAGCCCTGTGGCAAATGAAAACACTTAGGAACAAGGGAAATTATCAGGGATAAAAGGGGCCAAAAATAATGATAAAGGGGTCAATTCTCCAAAAAAAAAATATACCAATCCTGAATGTACATGCACCTAACAACAGAACATCAAATTGTGTGAGGCAAAACTGATAAAACTGTTAAGAGGAAACAGACAAACCTGGTATTGTATTTGGAGATGTCAACACCTCTCTTTCAGCAATTGGCTGATTCAGTAGGCAAAAATTCAGTAACGATATAGCTGATCTAGACAGTGCCATCACCCAACATAATCTAATTGACATTTATAGAACACTTCATCCACAGCAGCAAAATACGCATTCTTCAGTTCACATGGAGGATTCACCAAAATAGACATACTTAACAAATTTAATAGTACAATCAAAGTGTACAAAGTACAAAGTGTGTTCTCAGACTACAATGCAAATTTAAAAAAACTTAACTAACAGAAAAATAGCTGGAATATCCCTCAAATATTTGAAGAATAAGCAACACACCTAAGAACACATGAGTCAAAGAAGTCTCAGGAGAAATAAAAAAAATTTTGAAATAAGCAAACATGAAAATTTTCCTTATTAAAATTTGTGGGTTGCATTGAAAACATTGCTTAGAGGGAAATTTAAACCATTATATGCATATATCAAAAAAGAAGAAAGATCTAAAATCAACAATCTTACTTGCACTTTAGGAAATTAAAGAAACAAGAGCAACTTAAGTCTAAGGCAAGTGGAGGGAAAGAAATTTTAAAATTAGGGCAGAAATCAGTAATCACGTATTTGTGCATTCATCACTTCAACCAATCTTAGTGCACTTTCATTATACCAATAATACTAATAAAAACAAACAAAACCCATCACGTCTCAATCTCTCTATGCTTCTCCTGCTGTAAATAACTGTGATAATGTTTCCTTCTCTCTAGTATACTGGTATTTAGTTTGTAAAAACAGTCTTATAGATACAATATCTCCCATATTCGTGTTTTACTTGAGGTTTTGCTGTCTTATATGTCCCATTTTGTAGTTTGTAGCTTTCCTTCTAGTAATATACATGACCTTAGATTTTCCCTTTCAAACACCGTCATATTCATATAATACCTCTTCTAGTTACAAACACCGTGATATGCTTTCACCATTTCTCTTCACTGCCCAAGATTTACAAGCAACCTTTTTACCAGTTCTGCACAGATTAACCATCAGGTTAATATTCTATACTATATATTTTCTGGTGCCTGTATTCTAATTTTAACTTCATAATTTTACACAATATATTTAATTCATAATAGCACAATCATACTTTATTTGTTCTTTTGTGTCTGGCTTGCTTCACTCAACATAATGTCCTCAGGTTCATCCATGTTGTCATATGCTTTACAACTTCATTTATTCTTACAGTTGCATAATATTCCATCATGTATATGCAACACAATTTATCCATTCATTAGCTGGTAGACTCCTGGGTTGTTTCCAACTTTTAGTAATCATGAATAATGCTCCTATGAACATCCACGTGCAAATGTCTGTTTGTGTCCCTGCTTTCAGTTCTTCTGGATGTACACCTAATAATGGTATTGACGGGTCTCATGGCAAGTCTATATTCAGCTTCCTTAGGAAATGCCAAACAGTCCTCCACAGGTGGATGTGCCATTCTACATTCCCACCAACAGTGAATAAGCATTCCTATCTCTTCACATCCTCTCTAATACTGATGTTTTACCAACTTTTTAATAGTGGCCATCTAATTGGTGTGAAATGGTATCTCCTTGTAGCTTTGATTTGCATTTCCCTAATGACTAGTGATGTTGAACATTTCTTCATGTGTTTCTTCACCACTTGTATTTCTTCTTTGGACAATTGTCTTTTCAAGTCTTTTGCCCATTTTTTTTTTTAATGTAGTTTGTCTTTTTATTGTTGAGTTGTATGATGTCCTTATAGATAATGGATATTAATCCCTTATCAGATATGTGATTACCAAATATTTTCTCCCATTGAGGTGGATGTCTTTTCACCATTTTGACAAAGTCCTTTGAGGAGCAAAAGTGTTTAATTTTGAGGAGGTCCTATTTATGTATTTTTTTTCTTTTGCTGCTTGTGCTTTGGGTGTAAGGTTTAAGGAACTACTGCCTACCACAAGAGCTTGAGGATATTTTCCTACATTTTCTTCTGGGAATTTTATGGTTGTCCCTTTTATATTCTGGCCCTTGATCCATTTTGAGTTAATTGTTGTATATGGAGTGAGATAGGGGTCTCTTCTCTCTTCTCTTCTCTTCTCTTTCTCTTCTCTTCTCTTCTCTTCTCTTCTCTTCTCTTCTCTTCTCTTCTCTTCTCTTCTCTTCTCTTCTCTTCCTCTTCTCTTCTCTTCTCTTCTCTTCTCTTCTCTTCTCTTCTCTTCTCTTCTCTTCTCTTCTCTTCTCTTCTCTTCTCTTCTCTTCTCTTCTCTTCTCTTTTCTTCTTTTCTTTTCTTTCTTTATATCCAGTTCTCTCAGCAGCATTTGTTGAATATACTGTTTAGGACCAGATGGCACAGCTTGACTGCCTTGTCAAAAATACTGACCTGTAAATATGAGGGTCTTTGTGAGTTCTCATTTCAGTTTCATTGGTCTATCTTTATGCCAGTACCATGCCCCTTTTCGCACTGTAGCTGAGAAATATGCCTTAAAGTCAGGAAGTGAGAGTCCTCCAACTTCATTCTTCTTTTTAAAGAAATTTTTGGCTATTTGGGGACCCTTATCCTTCCAAATAAATTTTATAATTGGTTTTTCTATTTCTGCAAAATAGGATGTTTGTATTTTTATTGGGATTATGTTGAATCTGTAAATCAGTTTAGGTGGAATTGATATCCTATCAATATTAAGTCTTTCAATCCATGAACACAGAATGTCCTTTGTTTTATTTGTCTTCTTCAGTTTCTTTCCTTCATTAAGTTTATTTCTAAATATTTGATTGTTTTAGTTGATATTGTAAATGTAATTTCTTTTCTGATTACCTTCTGAAATTGCAAATCATTAGTGTGTAGAAATGCTATTGATTTTTGCATATTAATCTTTTATCCTGCTACTTTGCTAAACACTTCTATTAGTTCTAGTAGCTTTGTTGTGGATTTTTCAGGAGATTCTAAATATCATCTGTGAATAGTGAAAGCTTCACTTCTTCCTTTGTTATTTGTGTCCCTTTTATTCCTTTATCAAGCATAATTGCTCTAACTAGAACCTCTAGCTATTGAGCATCATTGTCTTGTTCCTGATTTCATTGGGAAAACTTTCAATATTTCACCATTGAGTACAATGTTAGTTGTAGGTTTTTCAGATATGCACTTTACCATACTGAGAAATCTTCCTTCTATACCTATCTTTTGGAGTGTTTTTATCAAGAAAGGGAGCTGTATTTTGTCAAATGCCTTTTCTGCATAAATTAAGAAGATTGTGTGATTTTTCTTCTTCAGTTTATCAAGGAGATTTATTACACAAATTGATTTTCTTATGTTGGACCACCCTTGCACACCTGGCATAAGCCCATTTGATCATGGTGTATCATTCTTTTAATGTCTGCAAGTATTTTGTTGAGGATGTTTGCATCTATATTCATTAGAGGTATTGGTCTGTAATTGTCTCTTTTCTTTTGTATATGGTATCTTTATCTGGTTTTGTATTAGGGTGATGTTAGCTTCATAGAATGAGTTTGGTAGTATTTTTTCCTGCTCAATTTTTTGGAAGAGCTTGACCAAGAACAATATTATGTCGTCTTTGAATTATTAGTAGAATTCAGATAAAGGCATCTGGTTCCGGGGTTTTTCATCTTTGGGGGGTTTTTGATGACTTTCAATCTCTTCACTTGTGATTGATTTGTTGAGGTCTTCTATTTCTTCTAGAGTCAGTATAGGTGGTTCATGTGTGTGTAGGAATTTCTCCATCTTGTCTACATTTTGCAGGTTTTGGGCATACAGTTGTTCATACTATCCTCTTATGATCACTCTTATTTCTGTGGGGACAGTGGTAATGTCCCCCCTCTCATTTAAGTTTTACTTATTGAGTCTCCTCTTTTTTTCTTTATTAGTCAATCTAGTGGTTTGTCGATTTTGTTGATCTTCTCAAAGAACCAACTTTTGGTTTTGTTGATTCTCTCAACTGTTTTGTTGTGGTTGTTGTTCTTGATTTCATTTATTTCTACCCTGATCTTTATTATTTCTTTCCTTTGGCTTGGCTTGGGATTAGTTGTTGGTCTTTTTCTGTTTCCTCCAGGTGTGCAGTTAGATTTTCAATTTTAGCGCTTACTTCTTATTTAGTGTGAGCATTAAGGGCTATAAATTTCCTTCCCAGCACTACCTTTGCAGTGTTTGCCATAGATTTTGACATGTTTTGTTCTCATTTTCATTTGTCTGAATTTCACTGAATTTTTTTGCAATCTTTGACCCACTGATAATTTTAGAGTGTGTTGTCTAATCTCCATATATTTATAAATTTTCCCTTTTTCTGTCTATTATTGATTTCCAGCTTCATTCCATTATGATCAAAGTGTTTTGTATAATATCAATTTTTAAAAATTTTTTGATCTTGTCTTGTGACCAAACATATGCTCTATCTTGGAGAAAGATCTATGAGCCCCTAAAAAGAATATATATCTTTTTAAAAATTTTCTTTTCTTTATTTCTCTCCCCTCCTCCCCCACCCCATTGTTTGTGCTCGCTGTCTGCTCTCTGTGTCCATTCACTGTGTGCTCTCTGTCTGTTTATCTTTTCTTTAGGAGGCACTAGGAACCAAACCTGGGACCTTTCATGTGTGAAAGAGGCTCTCAGTTGCTTAAGCCACCTCTGCTCGCCGCTTTGTTGTGTCTCATCATATTTTTCCTTGTGTCTTTTGTTGTGTCATGTCACAGTGACAGCCTGTCACACCAGCTTGCTATCTTGCTTGTCTTCTCCAGGAGGTAACCCAGGACGTCCCATGTGGTAAGAGGGAACTCAACTGCTTGAGCCACATCTGCTTTCCAGAATGTATATCTTGCTGCTTTGCGCAATGCTCATTAGGTGCTGTTAGGTCTAGTTCATTTACCATATTATTCAAGTCCTCTGTTTCTTTATTTTTCCTCTGTCCAGATGTTCTATCCAGTACTGAGAGTGGTATATTGAAGTCTCCAAGTATTATTATAGATGCAGCTATTTCTACCTTCAGTTTTGACAGTGTGTGCCTCATGTATCTTGGGGCACTCAGGTTAGGTGCATATATATTTTGTATAGTTATTTCTTCTTGGTGAATTGTCCCTTTTATTAATATATAATGAACTTCTTCATCCCTTATAATAGTGTTGCATTTGAAATCTATTTTGTCTGCTATTAGTATTGCTACTCCAACTCTTTTTTTGGTTTATTTGCCTCAAATATCTTTTTCTAACCTTTCACTTTTAACCTAGTTGTGTCCTTACATCTGAGGTGGGTCTCTTATATACAACATATAGATGACTTTTAAAAAAATCCATTTTATCACTCTATGTCTTTTGTTTGGGGAGTTCAAGCCATTAACATTCAATGTTATTACTCTAAAGGTATTACACACTTCATCCATTTTGTCCTTTGGCTGTCTGTTATGTCATTCTTTTGTCTGTCTTTTTACCCTTTAGTTTACCCTTCCTAATAATCATCATCTCTACACTCTTCTAATCTCTCACCCTTGTTTATTCCTTTCAGGTTGCAGCACTCCCTTTAGTATCTCTTGTAATTCTGGTCTTTCAGTAATATATTCTATCAGTTTTTATTTGTGAGGACCCTGAACTCACCCTGATTTTTGAAAGATAGTTTTGCCATATACAGAATTATTGGTTGGCAGGTTTTCCTTTTCAGTACCTTAAATATATACCACTTTCTTCTCACCTCCATGGTTTGATGAGAGGTTGGCAGTTAATCTTATCAAGTTTCCCTTGTGTGTTTTCCTTTGGTTTTCTCTTACTGCTTTCACAATCCTCTCTTTATTACTGATATTTGTCATTCTCCATAGTGGACATCATAGGGTAGGTCTATTCAGATTTATTCTGTTTTTGTTGTGTTGTCTTTCTTGGATATTGATATTTATGTCTTTCATAAGGGTTGGGAAATTTTTGGTCATTATTTCCTCAAATATTCTTTTTGCCCCTTTTCCAGTCTCTTCTCCTTCTGGGACACCAATAATGCAAATGTTTGTGCTTTTCATGTTGTCTTTCAATTCTCTGAGACCCTGTTCCATTTTTTTCCCATTCTCTCCTCTTTCTGTTCTCCTGTCTTTTCTAGTTCAGATGTTCTGTCTTTGAAATCACTAATTCTGTCCTTGGGGAGGAAGATGTCTGTTCCCCTCTTAGTCAACTGCAGTGAGCCAGGAGTTTACGTCAGCTTAATATCTTGGGGACAGGGTAGGGAGCCATTCCTGGCTGCTGTGGGTATGTGGTAACTCATGTTTGTTGTTTCAGGTTCTTCATATCTCTGTCCCTCCCTCTCCTGGGAGCTGTGTAGCACTGTCCTGGTCTGCTGACCCCAAAAGCAAGTCTCTCAAACAGTATTTGGCTCTTTCTTCATTGCTTTTGTGAGAGCATTGTGCCCTGCCTGTTAGACTGACACCATCTTCCCACAATCCTCCAGTACTGCACATTTTTATAGGTTTTTGGCAAACTGTATAATGGCCTATATCTTTCATTTTGATGCCATTAGAATAGTTCCAATATCCCAAATAATGCCCCATATTACACCTATTCTTCTCTCTCTTTCCCCTCAGAAACTTTCATGGTCACTGCCTTTATATCAATGGTATGAGTTCTCCCATTGTTAGAATAATAATAATTCTACTTTAGTTCATAGTTGCATTACCCCTTTATGTTGGTTCACTCCTCAATCTTGAGGATTTAGGATGGTGATGCCCATTTTTTTTTCTGATTGAGAGGGAGCTTATATCCCATGGGGCAGAAGGAAGGAAATACCTTGCTTGCAGTTTTAGATACTCTGTTTTTTGGGGATGGGTGTTGTCCATCATCATCACTTTATTAGTTGTCCTGGGTGAGTCCAGTGAACTGGAGAGTGGGTGTTGCTGCAACTCTGCTGAGATTCAGGATTCAACTGGCATATGAACATCCAGGAAATTTAAGTCTCTGGTACATATATTTAATGAGTATAGTGCTAATTATAGGTTCAAATAAAGGGCAGAAGAGTCATTTGTAGGAAAATTATAGATAAATCTCATTTTGTTACATTGGGAAACATATATTCCAAGGTAAGGCCCACTGCCGTGGTATCGAATTTCTGAGATTATCTGCCCAGCCTATAGTTCCTAGATGTCTCTAGAGCCTTCAGGAACACCTCTGCTTTAGACACAGTTTACTGTGGCATTCGATGAGACTTGAGGCTTCTTTTTAAACTCTTTTTTTTAGGCTCCTTTTTAAAAGGTCTAGGTATAGATTAGTCTTTTTGCTGAGAACCCATCTTTCAGATTTCTCTATTGAGTGCCTTAAGTGTTCAAGAATGCATTTTTCCTCTAGCAAGTTGTAACTTTAACATCTGCAGGTGTAGGTAAGCTCTGGGAATTGTTGATATCAGAGTATATACTTGCCTGGCTTCAGGGTATTTACCCTTCATATGAGCAGGTTAAAGTTCAGGGACAAATTCAAGAGGCATATGCAGATTTCAGGAGCTCTTAGTATGCTTAACTTCCTCCTCTCCCATGTTCTGTCCTAAACTTTCCAACTGTTATAGCCTCCTCCAAATCCAATTTCCTGTCTCCTCAGTTCAGCAAGACTTTTATGAAGGTCTGCCCTGTACTATGATTCTGAAAGTTGCCTCCATGCAAGTATCTAGGGAGACTGCACACTATGAGTCCTCCATTGACAGCTGTCAGCCTGTGTCCAGTTGTTTTGCTAGTTATTTATGTCAGGAGGCAAAGTTTGATATTGGCTATATCAATCTGGCTGACAGTGATTTTGTAAGTTTTTATTTTTAACTCTGATTTTATAGGTGTTCTGGCTTGTTCTCATGGTTACAGTCAGAAGATGGGTCTTCCTGAGTCTTTCTGCCAGCTAGCCTGAAAGTAGATATAGGGATTACAATATTTGTTCAACTTGTGAAAACATGAAAGTGTCCATGAAATGATAAATTAAGTATTATTCCATTTGGGATTGTACCAATATGCTATAAGATGGGTTAATGGGCTCTTGCATATCTCTGAAGAAGAGAAATTTACTTCTCCAGTCAACAAGTCACCATAGGAAACTTTGGGCATAGCATAATGGCCAACGCTGACCCCTGATCAAATTGGAAGACACTGTCTGTGGAGATGAGTGCTGAGGAAGTGTAAAATGCCTTGCAATGGCAAAGTCAAATGACATGATAGTCACTTTTGCCTAGATGCATTGCTGCTTACTCATAATGAGATGTAATCTAATGTTTGGAGCAGATATAAAATCCATATTCAAATCATATAGTCCAGAATAAGCAGAGAAGTTATAAGGTACAATACACTTCAGTTAGGTTAATCCTCATGGAAAGATGAGGAAGAACGTGACAAAAGAAATGTGCCATATTATAAGGCATAAAAATTTATGCTAGTGTTCCAGGTTAGTTTGATGTATAAATGCTTAATTAGCACCAATATCACAGAGAGTATTCTGGATGTGATAACCCTTTTTTTCTCATGTAAAATCAGTTTGTTAAAATCATTCTAGAATAATGAGAAATTTGAGGAGATATTACCATATTTCTTATTTAAGACTGTCAAATGATCAAACAAGTCTTAGGTTAAGTTTTCCTCTCCTAGAAAGGAAAGGCTGAGTTGGGCAATCAAACAGTCTAGGGGGAGGTATCCAGTAGTTTGCGCTAATTTCAGACTTGTGGATAACCAGCATAATGATCCCACTTTCCCTGGTCATCTTTGCAAAGCCAGACACTTTCTTTGTGAATTCCTGTGGATTACTCTGGATGTTTTGGATATTTTCTAATGAGAAATAATTTTAAGAATAAATAAAGAAAAATTATCAAATTAAGAGGATGTACTTTAACCAGGTAGTTAAACTGTCTGGGTTTAAAATATTTTTTCTTGCTTATTTTCTTTCTCTTGTTACAAATTATCCCTTATATATCCAACAATCTATAGGTTTCTGATGAGAGTTAACTGTATTTTAGTTTAATTGAATGGGTATAATTCTTAGAACAAGCTAATTAACTTTTTTCTTATCCTCTCTTTCAGTTGTCCTCAGAGGAGCTCAAAAAGATAATTAAGCTTTCTCTAAGGCATTTTTATAGTCTTTGTTATCATCAATTGCTAACAAGGCAACAGAAAATAATTCACTTTTCAAGCTACAGAATATTTTTAAAAAGTCTTTGTTACTTTTGAGTATAATAAAATCAATATACTACAGGACAATAATAATGTACTACAGTAATATACTTTTCAGACATAAACCTGAGTTAGAACACAGAGATGTCATTTGTTTCACTTAGTTATATTCTAATCTACCTGGTAACAGGCCCATGTACATGAAATTAAGACTGTTCCCCATTATTCACTTTCAGAACTCACTATTGCAAATGCAATACTTATTTACTGTTGGCTTTGTGTCTCAGTAGAATTAGCATAAACCAGTTCCATCTGAGTCCCAGGCATATAGAAGAATATAGTTGCCACAGAATAAAAAAATTGTCACTATTATTTTCATTTTGAATTCCCGGTAAGCTACATTTAGCTGCAGGATTCGAGGTTTAAGCAAAAGGACAGTTTGATGCATTTGTGTGGATTCATGATTCTTTTTCAAATAAGTACTCCAACTGATTTAATAATTTAAAACAATCATTCATTGAAATCATATTTCTGCTAATAAATATGGTGTTAATCTGGCATTCACCTGGGAAAGAAAATTCATCAAAATAGAAAATTTATAAACTAATAATGTCCTATTAATTCTCTCAATATTTCAACTTGGTTGTCAGTCAACTTGCAAAGCTGAAAAAAATATTTAACTTTATACTTATACATTACCTTTTAGCCAATGATAATAACTTACATTTTCTCTAGTCTTTGATCTGCATGGGAAGGGGATAACATAGGCCTTTGACTAGTCAAATAAATTCATATATTTTCCATTTATAGAAATACAAATCCTCACTCATCATCACTCTTTTCTGCAGACATGTTATGTAGAGGTAAAGAGTGGAAGCTCTGGCATTAAAAGACCTGATTTTGAAATGCAATGATGAAACTTACAAATTATAATTCACTGCACCTTAGTTTTTCCATTTGGAAAATGAACTTTAATAGTACCTGTGTACAAGGTTATGTTAAGCATCAAATTGTATAATATATAAAGCCCTTTGCAAGTATTCAAAATATATTAGGTAATAAATGCAGAAATTCTGCAGATCCATATCCACAGGCAAATTCAGAAAGAGGGAAAGAAAGTCCTTTGGAAACTTTGCCTTTTGCTCCAGAGAATGAAATTCTGCCAAAAGGCCGAGAGGGGTGTAATGTTACACAGACAGGGTACTTTACCAAAGGTCAAAGCCATGGGGTGTCAGATTCATCCTTTTTGGCAATGCTGCAGCACAGCACGTTCAATGTTCAGTTAAGCAATCAGAATTTGGGAAGGCAACAGGAAACCAATACCCTTATACATACTAAGACAAACATGAATTGCTATAAACATTTTGGACGAGGGTTTGGCAATATGTATCTTGAGGATTTGCATACAATTTACCAAGAAATTGCACTTTAGAAATAAAGCTTAATAAAATAATCAGTTATGTATGCAAATATGTATGCAGTAGAATATTAGAGCATTATATGTACTACAGAAAGAAGGAAAATCGTATAAATGTTCATATATGTACATAAAGTATCTATAAAAATATACATTCCCAATAATAGGTTTATTCCATAAGACAGAAAACTACATAATCATTAAAATTATATTGGAGAATAATATATAATAGCGTAGAGGGATGTTCAGAACATATGTGCAGTATAATCATATTTTACCTTTTCTCATATACATAAAAAAGAAAGGACATAGAGTTTATCTCTCAAGATCATAAGTTTATATACACACAGACACACATATTTTCTTAAAGGGTCTAGACAGATTTGTACCAAAAAACCACTACTGACAAATGCAATCACTAGACAGTGTCATGATACTTATCTATTTTTTCTAAATTTTCTACAATGAATTTGCATGAGTTTTGTGAGGAAAACAATTGAGTAAGCACTTGGGATGTTACCAGTGCTTCCTTTCTTTTTAGTAATTCTCTGTAAATCAGGGTCTGCATATTAAACAGCTCACCCCATTTACTCCTCAATTCTCCTGAGAAGAGAGATCTTGCAGTCGGGGTGGGAATTTAATCCTGCAGCATAATTTTCCCTCTGTGCCTCCTTGATGGGGTCATGGACTTAACCAATAGGTAGAGTCAAGGATTCGGAGGCAGTTAGTCTTGCAAGGATAGTCACCTCTCTTCTTATTTGCAAATAAAGACCTGGCTGGGCACCAGAGAAATGAAAATGGCCTGCCTGGAGCCAGGGAGTTGGATGGAGGTTGCAGTTTAGAAGAAAGGGAAAACTTTCTACTGTAAAAAGTTTCTCATCTACATAAAACTCTGCAGGTCACAAATATGCAACATATTCCTCTGATGAAGTGATAAAATTTGACCTTTGATGTTTATATCATAGTATCTAATCTCTGTAGACCAAGAAAAAGGTCACTGCACAAAATCATCTCATGGATTTTTATCAAAGATGGCACTGTAAATTATATCAATAAGAATAAAATACAGAAGATGAACACAGTATGAGCTACCTTTTATTGCTTATCTACTTGTGCCAGATCTTTATATGATGCCCATTCATCCATTACATGGATATTTATTGAGCATCTACTATAAGGACATGTCCTGAAATGTACAGAAAAGACTGCTGTTCTCATAAGCAGACTAAAGACCGGAAGAGACTTGATAATAATCACCACTAGTTAAATCCTACTGTGGTCAAAGCCAGAAAAGATAAGTCCAATAGGTAAGGGAAATTTTGCTTGAAGAAGTGATAATAAAACTGCGAAACACAGGGTGCCAGGTGAAGTGGTGGTGAGGACAGAGAGACTTCCCAGATAAAGAAGATGGTATGTGAGGAAGGCTCCAGCCTGGTAAGACAGGTATTATTTTCATTTTTACAGAGAAAACCAGATATTTGGGGATTTAATAAGAAGGCCGAGGTCCTTGGAAGGACCAGAATTCGAACTTGGATCTACTTGACATCAAAATCCTTCTTTAAAGAGAAATTAGTACTTTGTTTGGTTTGAGCTGAAAATAATGATCTCTTAATTTTATTCCCAGCTCTGTTCACTTAATTCCTGTTTTATAATAAGTACTCTTCTTTTTTTTTAATGCACAGGTATTTTTTTTTCTTTCTTCTTGACCTTCAGTTTACTGTTTGCATAAAAATTACACGAATCTTTATTAATGCTGTATTAAGGTTTAAATGAATTAATCCAAAAGACATATAAGGTTGTCAGTTCTGGGTAATTATATCATTGAAACTACCCAACATTTTAAAGTAGAAATAATTATTTTACAAGATTTCAATGGGCCCCAAGTTTTATAGCCCATCTTCCAATAAACAGAAGTATCTACTATATTTCTGAGATAACTAGGGCCAATAGTCTTTGGTGGAAAATACAAAGATTTTCTTCAGAAATCATTTTTTGGTCAAACTTTCATTATACTGAATCTTGACAAAATATTAAAATACGACTCAGATTCATATCTATACATTTTTTGCATCAAAGAAAGACTGAAAAACAAAGTTTAATAATAAATGTGATATTGATATGGGCTGGGGGGGGGTTGAACTGTGTATTTCTTCTTACACATACAACCTGTGCTGTGTGTGTAAGCTAAATGTGTTAATTCAAGCTTGCCTGGAATGTGGAAGTAAGTGTGGGGAGGTATTGTTAATTCAAGCTTACCTAGAGGTATGTGTTAATTCAAGACCTAGCTGATCCTCAGATAAAACACTTGAAATGCTAAGAAACTAACAAAAAGTCCTTTTGCATATAAGCACCATCATTTGACTTCCCACTCCTACATCCTTTGCATAAAAGAAACCCAAAGATCTTATTGGGGCTTGGATTTTTGAATGAGGATCCCTGAGCCCAGCCAGTCATTAATAAATTTTCAATTTTTCCTTCCCAAGAATATTATTGAGTCCTGGCCTCTCATACACAATCATTGAATCTCTCTGCTTCTACAACAATATCACAATGGTCCTTCCATTTATACAAATCTGACAAATAAACAGATAATAATAAAAAAGCACATTCTTTCATAATCCAAAAACTTTTTTTCAGAATTCAAGAGTCAGTGGTACTCTTTAGAGACTTAACTTAGCATACAATGAATATGAATGTAATGAAAAAATCATTTTAACAATACAAATACATGATTTTTCTGTTTAGTTCAGTATTAGCCTCCTAAGATATCGGTCTATATCTCAGCTGCTTTTTGTGTAGAACATGATGCTAAAAAATACAAATTTTAATTATTGACAAAAATACATAAAATCCTGACTGTATAATATGGTGAACACAGTGATGAATGAGAAGTGTGGTTAATAGTACAATACGAGAATATTCTTCTATGAACTAGAACAAATGCACATCACTATTTCAAGGTGGTAAGAATATGGTGATGCATGGGAAAAATACAATTAATGTAACTTATGGACTATAGTTGACAGCAGTATTGTAAAATTCATGCATCAATGTGAAAGAAGGTACTATATAAATGCTAGTGATCAATAATGGGGGTATGAGACTTTTTCTTTTGGACTAAGGAAAACGATCAAAAATTTACTGAGGTGATGATTGCAAAACTCTGTGATGAAAGTAAGAGTCACTGAGTGTGCAATTCAGCACCCAGCTGGGTGATGGACAGTGGTTAACAGTACAAATATGAAAGCATTCTCCATGAATTATAACCAATATACAAAACTAATGCATGATATTAATAATAAGGGGTGTATGTAAAAAATATACCAAATATAAGCTATGGATCAAGTTAGTAGTTATATTTTGATAATGTTCTTTCATAATCTGTAACAAATATCCAACAACAATGCAAGGTGTTGGTAGAGGGGTGATGTTTGGAAATTATTCGTGTTATGCATAACTGTTCTGTAAGCTCACAATTTCTCTAAAAAAAGTCAAAACGAGTCTAAATAAATAAATAAGGCAGTCAGTCCTGGGATTTGACTGCCAAAGGTATACTTTCATAGAAAAAAATGCTGTTAGGAAATAGAAATCCAAGTTTGGAGTCCAAGTGATATCCACACTGGAAGTTGATGATAATTTCGGAATCATTTGCAGAGTGAGAAATGAATCTGTACAGATAAAGTCTAAACTCTAATTATATACAAAGCCTGTTCTTTGATTAAAGTGTTCAGTCTTTTTCAATACTTGGAGAAATGTCTTTCAATACTCGTACATTCCTTTGTATTAATTTGTGTGTTTTGGATATTTTCTAAAGAGAAATAATTTTAAGAAGAAATAAAGAGAAATGATCAAATTAGGGATATATTTCTAACAAGCATGCCTTTTTCCCCCTTCCTTTACATCGGGGGTTCTTAACAAGGGGTCTGTGAGCTTGAATTGAAATTCAAAAAAAACATTATTCTTGTAAAGACATGCTGGTGTGGGTGTAATGTATTTATTAAATAATACCCAGTATAGTGTGGACTTAGCAAGGGGTCCATGGTTTCCCCTTGACTGGCAAAGGTGTCCGTGGAACAAAAAAGGTTAAGAACCCCTGCTCTACATTAAGCCAGGAAAGTTTGCGTTTCACCATCACTAGATGTAACCCACTCTTTAGTTCAAGTGTCAGTCACACAACTAAGTGAACTTCCAAGTGCACTCCCTAACACATTAAATTCAAAATCTCTAGTAAGTGCACCCACATCAATAATTTTGGTCTGATCCAGCATTTGCTTTGTTGCATTTTTCTCTAACAACCTAGAATCAGGTCCCAGATGTATTCTCATATTTTTGCAATGTTTTTGTTGTATTAGCTCTTTCTTCCTGATTCAGGCTTAGTACCTTGTTCCCCTGGGACAAGCTGCATAGATACCAACATCTGCCTCCCATGTGGAAGATGAGTGCCCAACCACTTGAGCCACTTCCGCTCTCTGCTGGTTGCTGCATCTGCAGGTTGCAGCATCTGCTCATCTCCTTTAGGAAGCACCGGGAACCAAACTCAGGACTTCCCATGTGGGAGGTGGACACCCATTGCTTGAGCCACATCCACTCCCCTCCAAACTTCTAATTTTTAGTAATTCCAAATCTTTCCCCCTGATTTCCCCTGCCTTAGGATTGTAGATGCTTCCGATAGTAGCTATGTCTGTGATACCTTAATGCATTGTTTTTGATTTGCATTTTCTTTTACTTAGTTAAGAATTTTGTATAACATATTAGCAAATTCTTTGTTAAAATAGCTGTTGTATTTTCTGTCTCCTGACAAGATACTACTTGACATTTGTTACCAGGAATGGTCCAAGAGATAATCCCTCAAAGATGGTATTTGGAAATTGTCTGGGTCATGTCTCAACCTGAGTGCAATTCCAGGATCTTATCCACTGGGAAGTGGGATACTAGTTAATTATGGCTTGCTGTGTAATTATGAATAATCACCTATAATTTTGATAAGGTGCCTTTTCAAGAAAATGCCTTGAGGGACCAAGGGCTTTTGTAACACGACTTCTTACAAATGTTGTAATATACTGTTAACGAAAAAAACAGTGACATAGAATCAGTGTTGTGGTGGTAAGTGTTTAACAAGTGATTCTCCAAGAAAGAAAAAGAAAACGTGATTTACAGTATTGGCCAATTTCCTTGGTGTAAATATTCCCAACATAGCTAATATCAAGGTATGAATGTGATGTTACTGATCTTGGACTTGGAAAGAGATGGGCACATCATCTCTTCTGCTGGCTGGTACTAGTGGATTTCAACACATAGCTGCAAGGGAAGGAGTTTCCTGACTCCATTGGACATTTCACCAAAAAAAAAAAAATTACAAACACATGTCTGTAAACTCACATGAAATCATGATCAGAGAATCAGAGTCTCTACAGTAGCCCCCAAACAATCTCTTATTTCTTATAGCCACAGGGGGAATTTTTCTGACAAACATACACAAACTTTAATTAGGTAAGTTGCAGAGTTACAACATAAATTGAATTTATAGTCTTGTCAGGTTTTTCATTGTGATGACATCAGACATTCTTTGGTAAAATCTGGGATCCTGAGACTTGGAATGGGGACATTTGGACTGAGGCTCATCTTAGTCACTCTAATATTCCCTCGTCAAGGAAGTTTGCCTTCCTGTTTCAGGAAAAATTACCCTTTATTTTTTTAATACTTTGTCTAGAATAAAATAATCATGAATGTTTAACCACTTGGACATATATATATCACATATATATATATCATATGTATATATATATATCACACTACTAAGATGATTTACACAAGAGGTTCTCAAAGTGTGTTTCTAGATCAAGAGCATTTACATCATCAGAAACTTGTCAGAAATGCCAATTATTGGGCCTCACCCTAGATCTATTAGATCAGAAACACTGGGATGGATCTAGCAATTTATTTAACAAGCTCTTCAGATAATTCTGATTTATGCTAAAGTTTGATAACCACTGCTTAAATTCTATCTTCGGCAACTAACAATTTTAATTCTGTACTTTAGGGGAAAAAATTTTAGAATGGATTATTTTTATTTGTCTTTCTTAAGTTTATGCAGAGCACTTGTTCCTAACAACTTACATACATAATTCATATAATACAGGCATATGCAATCTTTAGTGAGGTGCATCATTCTACCTTTTATGTTATTAAAAATATGCAATTAAATTATTCACATATTCACCATAAAATATCAACAAGTATTTATTGATACTTGCAGGTACCTAGATAAATTGTAGGCATAAAGGGAAACAGAGGAAGGATAAATATCTTTTCTAAGAAAGACATTCAAATTATATTTCATCTGTCATTTGTGGTGACTAAGATAAAACTTCTTTAATGCTACATTAATGAGTCCCACTGATTAAAGATCTTATAATCTTATTTGGGAAATGAGGCCTATAACACGAAACAATTAAATAATTATTACAAAATAATTTATAGTCAAATGACATTAGTATAAATTACTAATGCTTCACTTGGTAGAAAAAGGAGGAATTGCTGTGAATTAAAAGAGTGGAAAGCTTCATGGAAGCACTTTGAGTTGAGCCTTAAAACATGAGGAAAATTGTGGTAGAAAGGAGAGAATGGAGGGGTTAGCTAGGGAAGAGCATATAGGTATAATAGCATATGTGCAAGGTAAAACAAGGCTATTTAGAGTAGTTCAAGATTGTAGTAAATGAGCTTAATTAAATTAAATGTTAATATATCTAATTTAATCTGTACGAACAGTGTTTAGTCCATAAATCTTGGGGAATTTGCAAATATAACCTGAAATAAATGGACATATGCTAATTAAACCTGAGGCTGGTAAAATGCAGTGGAAATGTGGCCAGGGAAGTCGACCCAACAAAACAAAGAACTGGGGTCATAGTAGACAAATGTACACTTTGACCTTTAATTTGACCAACAGGAGGTACATCTAGGGCATTAGAATAGCTGTAGAGAAGAAGAAAACAAGGCAACAAATTCACATATTGCTGGGACCAGAGAAAACTCTCAATAGCTCATCATTCCCTGCTTTTCTGCCTCTGTCCACGAATATATAAGCTGGAGTTCCCTTTTCAGTTTTCCTCCATTTCCTTTCAGATTCATTCTTTTGAACTGTGTTGCAGAATGAAAATGGGGGAGGGGGGAGGGGTAGTAGAAAAGAAGAGATGGAAGGACAGGGCCAGGGAAGAAATTTTGTGGTGGTAAGTATAAGAGATTTATATGAAAAAGGTGTTTTTATTCAAGATAAACAACAGCCTACACATTGACATGTCTTCAAAAAATAAAATTTAACTTTAACTTTCTTATACTTTTTATGTATTGGATTATTATTTAGTGTGTTAAGAAAGAAGCACATACATATAGTATTATAGCATACATTTTTTATTTTAGTAACTGTATTTCAACATATGTAACTGATTTCCTTGTAATTTTATTTTATGTATTTAAAAACATTCTTCTGGGGATGTGTTGGTGTGGGTGTGATATATTTATTAAATAATACACAGTATACTGTGGACTTAGCATGATTTTTATTTTGATGTAGTGTGTTCTGAGTGCAGTGGATAACTGCCTGCAGGAAGGCTGGTAAGGATGGTGGAGATGGTTTTATGACACTGTGGGAAGACTCGAATTTCTAAATATTTGCCAAAAATGACTGAACAGATGTTGAACTGTGTTAGTTTATCAGGTATTGAAATTATAGGAGAGTTATAAAACATAATTTCAAATAATCCTAAAATTTTAAAGACATGCCGATGTTGAGTGTCATAACACTATCTGCCCCTACATTCTGAGAAGGGGTCCGCATTTTTCGCCTGTCCTACAAAGGAGTCCATGGAACAAAAATCACTAGGAACCGCCGTTTTAATATTCTATCATTTTGTAGGAAATGCAAGTATGGTTCTTTGATTATAGTAGAATATATTTCTTTAGGAAACCTCCCCCCACGGGTTACCAGTGGTTTGCTCTGAGTAGAAAATGAAACAACTTGCATTTATTGAGCATTTACTGTATGCCAGAAACAGTTCTCAGTGGTAGGCAGGTCATACATGTAATACCATCCCCATGAAAAAGGTTCTTCTACGATAATTACTAACTCGAGCTAGTGAGTGGCATAGGCAGGGTGCACAGTCAGGCAACCGATGGCAAATGCCTTGCTCTAAATATAATAAGGGTTAATTGTTGAATAATCATCTGAAGAAATTCTTACAGAAACAGCTGCACACAAAACATCCAGAAAAGATGGTATTAATCTTTTACTGAAAATTTTAAGAATAAAAATATTATGCTTTCCCTTGGTAAACATAACCTATTATCTGTAAAAGTGTTATAAATGAGGCGCCATTTTATACATCTAATCCAGATGTTCCCCAAAAGGGGAGATTTTTGCCCCCCAGGGGATATTTGACATATATGGTGGCATTCTTGGTTGTCACAATTAGGGGATTTTTACTGGCACCTAGTAGGTCGCGGCCAGGGATGCTGCTAAGTATCTTAAAACATACAGGACAGCGCCCCAAGACAGGATTATCCAGCCCACGATGTGGAGACTGCCAAGGCTGAGAAACCATGATGTCATCCAAAACCGTTCTCTTTGCATTAGTCTTTAAATCAAACAATGAAATTCATTTCAATAAGTATCCACCGATTTCTTTCTCCTTTCGCATTTAAACCGTCAGATGGCCCCAGTATCTATTTCCCAAATTATATCCAGAGTCTTGTCAATTATCACTCTAAACCTGAGGTCAAGCCATCATCACAGCTGCTTCTGCTCTCTTCCTTCTACATTGCATTAGTAGAAGGACACTTTTTCTAAAGCCTAAATAAGGTCACAGCCCTCTCCTGTTCGAAATCCTCCAAAAACAGTTTAAGCCTTATCCGAGAGTTCCTGTAATTGTTTATAACCAGAAACAGTATATTACTCCCCTTGATATCTTCTTCACCTAGCACAGTGCCACTCACAGAGTGGGTGACCAAAATATATTTGTTGAATGGAGCATAGCAAGAATAAAGGTCTTTTCTTTTTGCCCTGGCAGCCCTTTGGCTGTTAGATTTGCCTGTTTATTATTTCAAGCAGTTTATTTGAAGGTCTGTGACGTCTCTCCAGAAACCTGATTCCAACGCGAGTAACAGCCTCCCACCAGTAAGCAGCACGCAGTACGTACACAATGAATTACCGTCATCTTCCCTTTGCAAATGTATTCTACTCAGTTGTTTTCATCACATGAACACCTGTGATCCCCAATGATTAGCTTTTGTAAAAAAAACATGAATGTCTTGTTTGTACATGAATAATTTATTCACATCTTGTTCTATGAATTTTACCGACATTGAAATGTGGACAATCTAAGGCATGCTGCTATTAATATTAAAATAATGTTAAACTAGGAAGACGTTTGTTTTGCAATAATGAAGTCCTTATGCAAACTATTTTCCCATCATCAAATTAACAATGCAGAAATGCAAATATGGTTCTCCAAGGATTCATGAAAACAGGAGAATGCCAGCATTTCAATCACTGATTTTTTTTAAAAAACACCTTTTGTTAAAAATACTTACCAAACTTTTAAATATTGTAGTTTGGTTAAATTTTTATTTCGGTTTAAGCAGATACGAAAAATAGACAAGCCAGACTGGAAAAGCAAAATGAAATGGAAACTTCCAAAATTCCAAACCCTGCTAATTGCTTACACTTTTTTCTTCTATTTCTCCAAACAGTTGATAAGGACAAACTTATCTGAAGCTATATTTAAAGCATTATTTCAAGGACATGCTAACAAGACTATAGCTTTGATACCTATCAATATTTAGAGTGTTAAATATTTCATAAAAAATTTAGACAAATAATGAATTCTGATTTTTCTCAGCACCCAAGGTTTTGCAGAGAACACTTCATTCAGATAAAAAGGCATGTAAGGCAAGGAGATGCCTCATAATTGCATTAAACAAATCATATTTTCAACATTCTTTCCAACTTGGTAGCAAAATGCTAAATCTATAAAACTATTCGTGTTGTCTTTTTATTTATAAAGGGAAGAGGACTTAAAAAATAACTGGGACATACCCATGGGATCTATCATTCCGCAGGCACGCAGCTCACCCAGCTCAGGGCTAAACACCTGACTTCCTTCACCAAACCTGGGCCTGTATTGCCGAGCACATTTAAAGCAAAGCCCAGACCTTTGCAAGTTAGTGACACTGTGGACTTAAGTTCCCTGTCTTGACCTAGAAATCCAATATTCCCTGGCAGTTCCATTCTACTTCCCAGTCCATTCACTCTTTGTAATTCTTTAAGTCACTCTTCGGCAAAGACCTGAAAAAGGGAATCTGCCGTACAAGAACTCTCTCAACTGATTCCTGCCCCGCAGCCTTAAATATGCTGTCATTTTCCTTTCCTTCCCGCCCCCTTCCTCATCCCGAGGCGAATCCTTCCGTATCTGCCTGAGGTCCCCTTCTGTCCTGCCTTCTCAGGACCTCCTCCTTTCTTCCTCTTTCTCTCCTGATTGCTGACTACGAACCATGTGTTCCCATTTTTCCACATCTATTCCATTTTGATTCGTACTGAAATTTGAGAATGTTACCTAGTTGTGTGTCTGAGTTTTGGGTCTGACTTTAAGATTTGATTTTGATTGTGTACTGATAGGTTAGCTGGCTGTCTGCTTGAAGCACTGAAGACTTGACCTAAAGATTTGTCGGCGTGGGCCGGGGTCAGCCTCACTGACAGGCGCCCTGCGCATTCTCACAGAGCCTGACTCTCAGAGGGGCTCAGCCCCACGTGCAAGCCAGGCGCTGCGGATGCCCAGGACGCGCCGGGCTGGCCTAGTAAGCGCGCACCGCCCAAGGGCAGTCCGGAGGCCACAGCGCCCCCCGGCGGCCGGGCCGGGAGCGGTGACAGTGGCAGCTGCACTGTAATAGCATCAGCGGCGGCAAGAGCTTGGGAGAGAAAGTTCTTCCGAGAGCAGTGCTGGAACTAGCGGCGGGAGGCTGGCTTTCCTGTCTGTCCCCAGAGCCTGTCCCTGCAATTTCTGCACAAATACTAACTCTCCGGCCTCGGCACCAGAACAAAAACTGCTGACTCTCAGGGAGTAAACTTTGTCTGTACACGATTACAAAATAAAAGCATACACATGGGTATTGCGTTAAAGAATATCAGGAAGTTATGAAAATTCTTCAAAGAGTTTAAAATCTCTGGTTCCAAAAACTGTTGCAAAATTGCAATGCTATCCACAGGCTTTATAAATAGAAAGTAGAAAACAGAAATCAGAAATAAAAATTAAATGTAAAGACCAGTGCAATAGACAGAACAGATACTATTTCCATGTGAGGCTGTGGATGAACCAATTATTAACAAGGAAGACAAATTTATAATTCATTTTTCCTTGTAATTGAAGATACAGCAATAGACTGCATAAATAGGCATTTCAAATTATATAAAAATCATGATGCTAATTTCAGTTTCTTGTACAATCTCGAGCTACAGGAAATGTCAGAGAACATATTAAAATACCATTTTATCAATTTAAATTTAAAAAGAAATTCAGACTTATACAAAATTCATTTGTAGGGGGATTAAATCTCTTTTGAAAAGTGGTTCCACAAGACCCATCAGCTTTAGAGGTACAGAAATTCATATTTCAAAATAATTTAGTAGAAATTTTTCCCAATGCTGTCACGCCCTATAAAATACTCTTAAGTCCAGTAACCTCTATAACAGCGGTAATATCTGTCTCAAACTTAAAAATTATCAAAAACTGTTTGCAATCTTGCATTTGCCACAAGCAACTGACATTGCTTGCAATTATACAGATTAAAGATGAAGTTGCTAAAAATATGTCTGATGACCTAATAAACTAATGGGCAGAAAGGTAAACCAGAAAATTCCTATAATCAATCAAGAGATCACATCGATCTTTTATTATAATTCATATATACATTTTTAAATAAAAATATTGATCTTTTGTTATTTTTAGGCTTATTTTATTATTCATGTACCATTACTACTTCTACTGCATTTGATTAAAAATAAACCATTTTTAAAGGAAAAGGCTTTATATCTCATACTTTCACTGTACTTTTTTCTTCTTTTTGAATAATTCTTATTGCACGGGGCCCCACAAACCATGGAGCTGGCCCTGGTGTAGCTCTAGGATAATTTTCACCTTGAGGCTGCTTTAGCAGTGTTTCTCTGCAGTTTTCTCCTCTGGTACTCCTTCATGCATTTACTTGCTTCCCTGGCCTCTCTGACCACTGAGCTCCACATCATTAGCTGAGAGGGAACATTTGCTCTGTTTGGGTTCTCTGTTCCAACACCACAGCCTAGAAGTATCCAGGCAGACAGCTGAGGTAATCATAGGGCTTCTCATTTGTTTCCCTGCTTTTAGGGATCAATGCTTTTTGTTCAATGTCTGGGAACCATTGTTTTATATAATTTGCCCAGTTTTCTAGGCATTGCTGGAGAGCAAACAAGTCTAGCATCCGTTCTTCCACCATGGGCAGAAGTGGAAGCTGTCACTGTTAACCCACTTCCAAATAAATATCCTTAGGTGTGTCCTATATCTAAAACACTTCTCATTTCCTACGTACCCCAAACATCTTAAAAGCGTTTATCTCTATTTACTATTTCCATGTTCTCATCTCCCTGCACTCCATAAGCCACTGAAAGTGACTGAAGCCTCCTCTATGTTAGACATTATTTGCCCTGAGTAGACATGTCAGATGTTGAGCAAGAGTGCCAGTTCTCCAGCTGGCAAGGGGCATGTGTTACAGCAATAACCCCACGCACAACCCAACTACTAGAGACGGTCAACTAAGAATCATCCTTGTTTTCTTCTCCTCTTTCCCCTTCTGAATCTCCACTTCATCACTGATTCCTGTCTATATATCCTAAATGGCGTCTTTACTCATTCATTTCTCTTGGACCTTAGGGCACAGTTTTTGTCCTAGCAGGCCACCTCTCTCATCTGGACCTTTGCTAGGCTTCCTAGCACTTCTCCCTTCCTCCTCGTCCTTATTTTCCTTCAAATTGTTCTCCAGACTACCCCAAGAATGACTCTTCTCACCTACAAATGCCCCAAACCCTCGTCCTTATCTCTTCAATGGCTTCTCACTGCCCTTAGTTCAAGTACAAGGTTCTCGCATGACTTAGAGGGGCTTTAGGATTGACCCCTGACTATCTTCCCACACTCGCTTTTCCCCAATGAGCAACTCCCAGGCTGGTCACCTCCTGTTGAGATCTAAGGGTATGACCCTCCCCCCAGAAAGTCTTTCTGGACATTTATACTGGGTTACAGCTCCTGGAATTCTGTTCGGAATAGTAATTATTTTGTTTCTCATTGCTACAGCAGTTGGCCAGAACTAAGAGGAAAATTGGTACCTTGGCAAGCAAAACTTAAAATCTGTGACAAGCAACAGGGAGCCAAGAGACAAAAATTTGAAATTGGGCAGATGCTAAGCCATGTTAGGCAGTGGCAAACCATTTGGCAAACTTGTTGTGTAGGATAGAATGGGAGAATCCGTGCTACTGGTATCTTTAGCTACAGGGAAATAACTTGGAGGTCATTAACTTATGCAGATGAGAGACAATAATGACTTGGAAGTTGATTTAAGGGAGAAAGTAGATAAATTTGTAATAGTTTTTTAGAGCAGAGTCAATAGGTCTTTCTAATGGCACCAAAGTGCAAGTCAGTTATTTTTAATTTAAATTATACATATTGCAATTTTTGTTTAATCCATCTCTCTAAACATAAAACTGCACAAATATCATACCTAATATTTATATCAATAGCTAAATATCTAGATCTATCTGTATGTCCATATACACAAGAAAGCACCAACTGTGAACTGTGTAAGTTAATGATGACCTCATTAGAAAGTACACATAGCACATATACACAAATATAATTTCCTTTTGATTAAACAAAATAGATTTTTAAATATATAAAAAATGTATTTCACATTCTGTATTAGTTGGGAAATCAGCTGGCAGCTCGAAAGAGTCTATAAGTCACCTTAAATTTGGAATTTGAAATATTTAATTTGGATTAGTTAGTAAATGTATATCACTATCCAAATGAGAAATTTCAAACTGAATCCACAATCCACAATGACCTACCTTATGAATAATAAAACAGGATGTGTATATGACAATTGGCTGAAATCATGAATTCCCTATTATTGAAACAGTAAAATCACATTAGTAAGAATTACAAATTCCAAGACAGAGAAAAAAGAAAGGGAGGGAGGGATGGAGGGAGATTCCAAACCAAAATAGTTCCCAACGAGGTAGACAATTTGCCTTAAATTCCATCTGTGGAATATTGAATTATATCCCAGACATTTTGGTCTTTCAGTGAACAAGGAGGAGCCTTACTGGCATGTCCTTTGTTAACAAATATTGCTTAATTTATATTTTGTCTAAGCACAACTGCTGTAAAACAGAACCTAAAATTCTGCTCTTTGAAAAAGTCTGTTCCCATCCTACATGCCCACTTCGCCTTCCATGCCAATACACCAGCATCTTCATCTTCAGGATGATGATGCGTGTAACTTACAGTACCCACCGGGGTTGCAATTCAGGAGCTCCACGTGCTGAATATGAAATCGATTTCCATCACATCAGATCTTGTCATTTGTTATCAGTATTGTTGAAGAAGTGGTTATAAAATTTTCATTTCATTCAAATTGGCCTCATTTAAAGAAGACAACCATACCTGAATGATAATTGACAAAAATGGAAAGACAGTTGCAAAAGATTGTTGCTTCTCCATTCAGCTGGACACACAGGAACCGCACTTGACAGCTAATCTCTTTAGGATTTTTTGTTTGTTTGTTTTCTCCTCCTATTCACCCTATTCCTAGCCTAGCAATTAATTTTCAAGGCTTACTTGACTCTCATTTGATGGTTCAATAAATATAATACATTTGTGCTTTTGTTGCATAATTAAGTGGTAAATAAGATAACTTTTTGATGTTAATAAACTCAGAGGCTGCCAAAACAATTCAAACCTTTCTCCTTTGCATTAATATTATTAATAAAAGTGACTTCTAAATTCTCTGTGTAAATTTGTAAACTATTTCTAAAAATAAACTTTACTCCACTGAATAAATTTCACACACACACACATTTTTAAAAAGATACCATCGGCAAACTTCACCTGCAATGAGGAATAAATCTGTATCTCTGCTTGTTATGTTTATTTCATGCAAATTTAGCTATTACTTATATTAAAAATATTCAATAGAATAATTATTAGTAGTATAGATGTTTCACAAAGCTTCTCAAAGCCTTAATACTTTAAATTTTTACCTTTTATTTCTTTTTATTTTTTTAGGGTAGTCAAGGGAGTGAAGAGTTTATTCTCACCAAATAAGTTACTGAAACGCTCTGGGTTCTGGGCTTCTGGGTTCTTGGCTACATCACACAAAGGAATTTCAGGACATGCCATAGGGTAGCAAAGGAGGAAAGAGTTTATTAAGAAACAAGAAAAGAAAAGCAGTACACAATCCCAGACATGGGTGAGGGTGTGCCTCAGGTGAAGGCACACCTAAAAATCTGAGACATTATGGCAGGTTATCATTGAATGATGACCAACGTTTTATCAAATATAATTGTTTCGGTTTCTCCAAAAAATTTTGTAGTGTTATTATTACAACTTTCTTAGTATGCCTCATTAGTGCTTTATTTAAATATGAGAAAGGGGTCAGAAATTAATGAGTTGAAGACTTTTTATAGCAAGTGGGCAGAATAAGTCAGATAATATTTTTACCATAATGGACATTTTATCAAAACCATGACTGGAACAAATCTTTTTTGTCACTATACACATTTCCCAATTGAAGCTAACATATTTTTCATTCAAGCTGTGAGTTTTTAAAATAGGGGCAACTATTTTGCAAAGTTATGATAATTAGAAATACTACATGAAATATGCATCCTAGAGTATTCAATGCAAGGCTGTTTTGGGGGGGAGGGGTCCAATTATTTTCCATGCACTTTTTTTTCCACACTCATTTCCAGAAAGAATGATCAAATTAAGGAATGGAACAACTGTGCCTACTTAACAAGATTATTTTGAAGGTTAGAAGCAATGGTGATTGAAGTGAAAGTGTCTTAAAGTGCAGATACACTGGGATGGACCTTTAAAAGACGTGAAGAAGGAGACTGTTGTCGCCAGCATGGAGCAATAAACCATGGAAGATATCCAGCCAGTCCAGCTGGCTGCACAGCCAGGCTCAGATCACTGTCTGGACTTCTGCTTGTTTGTTCACCAACTAGATCCTGTCAGCACCCCTGAGGGATCCAACACAAATGGAGAAGTCACAGTTAACAAAAGCGCGAGACACCCATTTTTAAGTAGGGTTGCCTATTTATTTAAATTTACAAGTTGAATTAAAATAATCAAAGAGTTCAGAGGTCTTACATCTTATTACCCGTTTTTACCTCAAGAAGAGCTATAAAGACTCTGAAATGTGAAAATACATTGGAAGACCTCAAAAGGGCTTATGTTAGGAAGGTCAAGCTTTTAGATTATTTGTGTAGATGACTAATTTAGCCATTCTGTTTTGACTTTTCCTAAAGTTACTCTCAAAATTAGGAAAATATCTCAATGTCTTTCTCAGATATTGATCACCACCAATAACGAAGAAGCTCTGGTGAGTAATTACCTCCAAGAATCATAGACAGTGAGTGCTAGTCAGTGGAGTGTGTGTGTATTTGTACATCTGTGTGTATGTCTGTCTGTTAGAGAAGAGAACAGCAGGTAAGTGGGAAATAAAGAAATGGAGGAAAACTAGTTTCAATACCAGACAACATTTCCTTATCTATACAGAAACTCAAATTCATAGTGTCACACAACTCTTTGGAGTTTATAAGAAATTTTTCATATTTATATTCTTCATTCTAAAGTGAGGAACCTTACTTCAAAGTTTATACCTTCTCCTCTTTAAAATTATTTTTCCATAGAGTAGTATTTCCATTTAGCAGCACATCCTTCACTTGTGTTTCTTTACTTACCCAAAAGATTTCATAACTATTCTTTGTGTTCCAAGCTCAATCTCCTCTCTACTTCCTTCATTATATTCACATAAATTTTCTTCACACTTATATCCCTTCTTCCTCTGTTTATTTGTTATTATTATTATTTTTGCCTATTCTTCAATTCCAGGTTCCTCCTTAATTTCATTTTGTCGCTATTTCAGATGCTAGGTCATATGCTTACTTCCATCACCAAGTTAGTGCTTTCATTTAATTCCCAATGCAAATGAATCAACTCTTTGTCCACTAATATGTTCAGCCAATATATTTTATTGGATAAATACTCAGACTGGTCAGAACACCCAAGCTGGCCTCCCCACAGCAGCCCAGGAAAGTTAGCAGGATGCCAGTATTTGGGGTGGAGTTCCCAGAGGTGGCAACGGAGATTTTCCTTGTCTATCTCCAAAAGAGAAAATATCTATGCAACTGGGCAGATAACTTTTGCACCCATACTGTTATGGGGGCCATAAAGCCAAATACTCTCTTAGATGAAACGGAATGTCCATTTTACTCAGAGGAAAAACACTTGAAAAATAATATTATTTCTCTAAGACACTGCATAATCACTTCGCTTTAAATGATTTCCAAGGAGCCTGGAAATTTAACTGCTTTCCCCTTATTTATGAAATTGTATCAGGAAGCAACTCACTAAGCAAACTACTCTAATTTCTGGACATGCAACGACATCGAATAATTTGTTACTCAAGTGTGTACATGCCTACATCCACTTATGGAATGCAGAAATATGAAACTATTCATAAGTTTCCCCTTTATACAAATAAGTTTATTTATGAAATTTTAAGCACAGAGATGGGGTGATTAGTCCATGATGTTGAGACAGTTTTGCCTCCTAAAATGATTGCCGCCTTTAAACATGATTTCTCGCTTTTGTATGGCAGAGGTTGTCCAAATTAAGATGCCTTATGGGAATAAACTTGGAAAAGTGAGGGGAAACCATCACCCTGCTTTTCCCATATTCTTCCTAGCTATAAACTTTAGTTTCAGGGAGAAAACCTCCGTCTTTATTTTACTCTCTTACTTCCTCCCACAGAACAAATAAATGTTAAATTTATCATTAAGACTTGGTGTGAGGCAGTGTTCTCCTGGGCATGTTTCTCTGTTGGGCGGTGTTGAAGAATTAGGTAGTGCTTTTGCATGTGATGGCACCATGGCTCTATTTCCCTGGAGATCCTTCTGAGTCCCAGTTCCATGGGCTTTGTGTTTGCATCTCCATGTCTGCCTTTCTTCCACTAGCTAAGACCCTCTCAGACAAGAGGTCTGCCCTGCTCCAGCTTCTCCACCTATATCTACTAGGTGAATTCAGCCCAGGTTGTCCCTGCAGGGACCACATGAACCTTTTTCCTGTCTTTGAGAGAACACCGTGCTTTGTGGGTTTGGGGGACTTCTGTGACCCATTAAGAAATCTGAGAAGGTGACTTCTCACTTGGCCACAGAGTTCTTTGCTAGAAAGAGACAGTTAAAGATGGACATAACCTATAAATCTAAGCCAATAAATATAAGGCAAACTACCAGCTTTTATATTTCAAAATTCTTATTTTGAAGAGACACTTTCAATATTCCAAAGTTACCCGGATGAAAACACTTTAGCATTCAATTTGGGGGAAAATATTGAAGCATAATAAACAGACATTACACTTCTTGAATGTAAAAACCAGAGCTAAAATTTGATTACTCTTAGAAAACAGAGAAAACTAATTAATATTGCAGAATTTTATGGTAAGAAGTTATAAATTTATCTATTAATTAGTAGAGTACATGAGTTAAACCAATGACAAGCGGTGTGGCCTTTGGGAGAAGTTCTGAAAAGTGATTTTCAGTTCTTTAAAAGGAAGAAATTTTTTTCATCAGCTATTTACCCAGGCAACAAAAACCTAAAGTAGCCCAATTTACTTTTTCATCCTTACTATGAAACAGAGAAGTACATTAGACAATCTTTTCAAATTTAAAAAAAACACAAATCATAAAACTTGAATATTAGAGATGGAAACAATATAGCTATAACTTGGTCGGATACCTTGTCTTATTCAGCCAGCCTGCCAACAAATTCCACACAATAGGTTAACTAATGGAAATGTATGGGCTCATGGTTTTGTGTGTGTGTGTGTGTTTATTTTGTATTTTTTATTATCTTTTTTTTAAAGATACATAGATCACACAAAATATTACATTAAAAAATATAGGAGGTTCCCATACACCCCCACTCCCTACCTCTCACTCCTCCCACATCAAACCTTTTTCATCAGGGTGGCACATTCATTGCATTTGAAGTGCTACACAGCATGGATTATAGTTTACATTGTAGTTTACACTCTCTCCCAGTCCATTCAGTGGGTTATGGTAGGATGTATAATGTCCTACATCTGTCTCTGCAATATCATGCAGGACAACTCCAAGTCCTGAAAATGCCCCCATATCACACCTTTTCTTCCCTCTTCCTGCTCTCAGCAACTCCCATGGCCACTGTCTCCACATCAATGATACAGTTTCTTCCATTGCTAGAATCACAATAATTCTATAGTAGAATACCAGTGTCCATGTGCCAGGTGGACCCTGAGCCTCAGCTGAGTAGTAACACCTGCTCTCCAGTTCACTGAATTTACCCAGGTCAGCTAACAGGGAGATGAGGATGGTCAACCACCATACCAGGAAACCAAGAGAGTCTACAACTGCAAGCAGGAGGATTTCAACCATCAGCCATGTGAGATCTAAGCCCCCTCTTGATTTAGAGGTGGAGTGGACATCACCATCCTAGGGTCCTCAGGTTGGAGGAATAAAATATGGGCTCATAGTTTTGATGCTAGGAGAGGTGCAAAATTGAAGCATCAGCAAGGTGGTGCTTTCTCCCCAGGGTCTGTAACATTCTGGTGCTGTCTGCTGGTGTCCTCAGCATTCCTTGGCTTGCATTTCTGCCTCGCATCATGGGTGAGAGTTTCTCTGCCTTCTCTTCTGCGTTCCGTTGACTTTCTGCGTCCGGCTCCTCCCAGTGGCTTTGTCTCTCAACGTCTGAATTTCTTCTGCTTATTAAGGACTCCAGAGGTCTGGGTTAAGGCCCAGCTTCATTGAGTTAAGCCAAACCTTAACTTAAAATAACACCTTCCAAAGGATCTTATTTACAATAGGTCCATACCCACCAGAATCAAGACCAAGCACATGTCTACATCAGGTGCATAATGCAACCCACCTGACACATCTCTCTAAGTGGACTTCAGCATGCAGCCTGATGGTTTTTGACTTCTGGTTGAGCAAATCAGAAACAGTTGGGGTCCATGGTCCTTCTAAGGCACCTCTTTCATCTTACTTTCAAGATTTCTGATTTTACCACTAAGGAAACTGAACTGCAAGGAGGTTTAGTGACTTGTCCAGAGTCATAAATAATGATGGGGGCAGCAGGATTAAATAGCTGTCAAACTGAGAGGAAATCGTTAACACAGAAAAAAATATGGTATTTTGTTCCCCCAAAATCAGGAGGAGGAGTGGTAACCATAGTAATTAGGAATTGTGACCACCATGACCTGTTTATTCATATGTGCTCTCCTAAGAACTGTCTTTCAAATTAAACAGAAATTTTGAAGATAAATTGCAAGAGGTGCTTTAGAAGGACTCTGTTTCTGATGTGCTCAACCAGAAGTCAAGAACCATCAGGCTGCATGCTGAAGTCCCCTTGGGGAGATGTTAGCAGATAGCCTTTGAGGAGGTTGTTGACGGGAAAGTGAGGCAGGCGTTATTGGCAGCTGGAGCAAAGGGAGTCCTTGGGATGTAACGAGATGGTTAACAAAATTGCAACCTGTGGTACTGTGGAAAATATAATAGAACGTGTGTCTGGTGATCTGAATGATCCAGCTACAGAGATGTCTGGCAGCACATGAAGATGCCACCCGTGCTCTCACTGCCTGTAGTCAAATGCCAGAGGAGAAAATTAAGCTAAAATATTAGGAACCAGGACGTCTTCATCCCACAATAAAACTTTCTCATTCTTAGTATCTCTATATGGTAACCTATGCTCACGTTAAGAAAGGGCTGCTGTCAGGAAACCATGGTATAAGATGAAATCAAAAAGCAAGAGAGAAAGATCATAAAAACCATATATTAGAACCTCAGAAAAAATTAAGGTGGTATTACCTAGATCCTTAAAAGCAAAGCTAGGCTCTTCAAGATTCTGAAGAGTACTGTTCCACCGCAGTCTTACAGGCAGCCTAAGGAAGTGCACAAATTATCTCAGTGTAATTTGTGGGTGATGTTTTCACTGAATGGGGTAAAAACCCAATAGGGTTCATAAGAAAAGGGTAGATATACTATTAGCTTGGACTCAAAGGGACAAAGAGTACTAAACAAAAGGAAGCCTTTGAACCCCCGAAACAAGATTGGGGCAGAAGCAGGTTGAGAAATGTATTCAACTGTAAGTACTAACTACTTTTGTAAGAGTAAAAAAAGGATGACAGAGAGTAGAAACTAAAAAGCAAAGGCACAGAGAGAACCAGCAAGATGGTGGCAGAGCAAGACATTCCAAGAGTCAGTTCCTGCTACAGGGCAATAAACACCCAGAGCTCTCTGGAGCTAGCTGAAGCATGCGTTTGGGGGCTCCAGGAGACCAGAAGAGCATCCTGCAACATCCTTCAAAGAGTGGAAAGAGGAGACTGCCCATCTGCAGAGAAGACTCAAAAGTAGAGCACTCCACACCCCGGAGGCCAGTGCCCATCCTCCACTGGAGGCACAAGCTGTCTCAGGACCTGTTCCAAAGCTGGAATTGAAAGCTTCACTTCCTCAAAATGGGGGGGAGGGGGGACAAGAGAGAGTTGGGCACCAATTTCAGCTATGATGAGGAAATTCAGTGGGTTACAGTATGATCCTGAGAACAGCTAAGGTTTGAGTCTGTCCAGGTCAGAAAGAGGCTGGGAGTCGCCATCTTAACTCTGCACCTGGCATGAGGGGAAGCGGGGCAGACTGAAAATCCCAGTGCTGGTGGGGACTGGCTTCTTTCCATCCAGGTCAGATTGCAGCCCTAGCCTAGACCCCAGTGCCACCTCTAGCAGGAAGGAAGTGGCAGGGTCCTGAGCCAGCCTCTACGGGGAATTACTGGCCAAGCTGCGGAGGCCTGTGATTGTCCTTCTCTGGTGGCATGAGCCACCCCAGGAGCTATTCTGTGACGGGAATTAGAAGCTCCACTTCCCAGAAACAGGGGAGGAGGAAACTGTTGGCTGCTGATTTCGGCTACAGATTGGTAGACTTGGCTGGCTAAGATAAAACCCTGGGAACAGCTGGGGTGTGAACCTGCCCAAGTCAGAAAGAGGCCAGTAACCAGCCATTTTGACCCTGCCCTCAGCCTGAGGGGAAGCTGGGCTAACTGAAACCCTCCATGTCTGTGGGAACCAGTTTCTTTCACGCAGATCAACCTGCAGCCCTAGCATAGGCTTCAGCCCTGCCCCTGGCAGGGAGGAGGCCGAGCAGCTCTGCACCAGTCTATTCAGGTAACTGTAGGTAACTTTGGCTGGCATAGACTGAAAACCAGAGATCTACCCGGACAACTGCGGTCATCTTAGACCCACACTGTATAGATTGCTGCCCACACCTGCAGCTCCATCCCTGCCCCAGACAGGGGAGAAAGGGGGGTGAAACTTCATCAGTCTCTCTGGGCAACTTCAGTCTAGGTTTGCACTTGGATTATTCCACACAGCTGTGACTCTGTCCCTACCCCTGGCAAAGGAGAAAGTTGGAAGAATCTTCACTGGTTCCTGGCACAATGAGGGCAGCTTGAGTCTCCACAGCTTACAGCACTAACTACATTCTTGGGTCCTACTGCACAACCAGCAAAGGAGAAAGGATAGGAAGCCCTAAACTAAAGAGAAAAACCACACTCAGAAAAAATACCCTAGTAAGCCAGATGTGAAGACACCAAAAAAATTACAATCCACACCAAGAAACAGGAAGTGATGGTCCAGTTAAAAGAACAAGGTAAGCCTCCAGATGACATAAAGGAGTTGAGACAACTAATTATAGATGTTCAAACAAATCTCCTTAATAAATTCAATGAGATGACTAAAGAGATGGTAGTGGTCTGATATAATTGATGAATTCCAGAAAGAAATATTGGATTATGCTGATATGTACGTGGGCATGATTGAGTTATGATTAGGAAGTTGAATCTCCACCCATGAAGGGATGGGGACTAACAGATAAAAAGCATGGCAAAGGACAGAGTTGAGGGCTTTTAATGTTGGCGTTTTGGAGTTTGGTGCTCAAGCCTTAAACTGGAGCCCTGGGAAGTCAGCACCCAGAGGAAAGAGATGCCAGCACCAGGAAGGAAGGAAACTTGAACCCAGAGAAAAGCAAGCCCAAGGAATGTAGGAACCCAGGAAGTCTGAACCCTCGCAGATATTGGCAGCCATCTTGCTCCAAATAGACTTTGGTGAGGGAAGTAAATTATGCTTTATGGCCTGGTATCTGTAAGCTCCTACCTCAAATAAATACCCTTTATAAAAACCAACCAATTTCTGATATTTTGCATCAGCACCACTTTGGCTGACTACTACAGAGATTAAAGATACTAAGAAGACACTGGATGAGTACAAAGAAGAATTTGGAAGTATATATAGAAAAATAGCAGATCTTATGGGAATGAAAGGTACAATCAATGAAATTTTTAAAAAACCCAAAACATTGGTATCATATAATAGCAGAATTGAGGTAGAAGAAAGGACTGGTGAGCTTGAAGAAATGACCCCTGAAAGTGAATACACAAAACAACAGATGAAGAATGGAAAAAATTAAACAAGGTCACAGGGAAATAAATGACACCAAAAGGTGTGCAAACATACACGTCATGGGTGTCCCAGAAGGAGAAGAGAAGGCAAAAGTGCAGAAGGAATATTTGAAGAAATAATGGTAGAAAATTTCCCAGCCCTATTGAAGGACATAGATATCCCTATCCAAGAAGCACAACATACGCCCATCCAAAAAAACCCAAATAGAGCAACTCCAAGACACATAATCATCAGAATGTCAAATGCCAAAGACAAAGAGAATTCTGAGAGCAGCAAGAGAAAAGCAATGCATAACATATAAGGGATACCCAATAAGATTAAGTGCTGATTTCTTACCAGAAACCATGGAGGCAAGAAGACAGTGGTCTGATATATTTAAGATACTATAAGAGAAAAACTTCTACCCAAGAATCTTACATCTAGCAAGACTGGCTTTCAAATATGAGGATGAAATTAGAATATCCACAGATAAACAGAAACTGAGAGAATTTCTAAGCAAGAGACCAGATTTTCAGGAAAAACTAAAGGGTGTGCTAGAGCCTGAAAAGAAAAGACAGAAGAGAGGGGCGTGGAAGAGAGTCTAGAAATGATGATTATATCAATAAAAGTAACCAAAAGTGTCAAAAGAGTGGTGAAAATAAAATGTGACAGATAAAACTCAAATAGTCAGGAATAAACTTAACCAATGATGTAAAGCACTTGTATTCAGAAAACTGCAACTCAATGTTAAAACAAATTTAAAAAACCCTAAATAACTGGAAGAACATTCCATGCTCACGGATTAGAAGACTAAATATCATTAAGATGTCAACTCTACTCAAATTGATATGCAGATTTAATGCAATCCTGATAAAATTTCCACCAGCATTAAAGAAGAAATTGAAAACATGATCATTATATTTATTTTGAAGGGTAAGGAGTCCTGAATAGACAGAAACATCATAAAAAGGAAAAGTGAACCCTCATCTCCAGACTTTAAATCATAATACCTACTTACAGTGGTAAAAATAGTATAGTACTGGCCTAAAGACAGACACAGTAGACCAATAGAACCAAGTTTATCGTTCAGAAACAGACCCTCACAGGTATGTTCAAGTGATTTTTGACTAGCCTGTCAAACTCACACAGCTCAGGCAGAACAATCCATTCAACAAATGGTGCTAAAAGAATTGGATATCCATAGCTGCAAGAAGGGAGGAGGACCCTATCTCACACCTTTTCCAAAAATTAACTCAAAATGGATGAAAAAACTAAAAATAAAAGCAAGAACCATAAAACTTCTAGAAGAAATTATTGGAAAATATATTCAAGACCTGGTGGTAGGTGGTGGATTCTTAAAGGAGATAAGAGGAGGACTGAGGCGACTACTGATGTTAATGTATGTAGAAGTTTTAATTAGCTTTACTGTAAAACTGTGGAAATGTATAAAGTGGATGGTAACACACAGTGAGTAACAGCTAGTTTATAAATGGGGTTGTAACTGAAATTGGTAATCTAGTTAGGTAAATGCCAATTGACAGAACACTAGAGAATAATCTAGGAATTGGATAGCACAGTAAACCAAGAGGTGAATAAGAATTGTGGTTGATGGTACATATGTAAGAGTGTCCTTTGTTAGCTAACGCAAATGTGTATCACTACTGCAGGGTATTGGGAATGTGGAGAAGCATGGGAAAAATACAGCTGGAGTTACCTATGGACTGTGGTTAGTAGTAATAATATAGTATTCTTTTATCTATGCAAAAGACATACTGTATTGATACTGAGGCAGTATGAAAAATGTGAGCCAAATGTATACTATAGACATGGTAACAATCAAATGATATTATTTTATCTGTAGCAAATGACACACCACATTGTGGTGTGTTGATGAAGGGGTGTTGTCTGGCAATTCTGCACATGTGCATGATTGTTTTATAGGTTTACAACTTCTGTCATAAAAAATATATTAAAAAATAATAATAGGGTAGGTTGGGGGAAAAACACACCAAATACAAGATAAGGACTATGATTAGTAGTAAGATTTTGACAATATTCTTTTGTAATTTGTAACAAACATCTCATGACAATGCAAGGTGCTGGTGGAGGGTTGATGTGTGGGACCCCTGTATGATGTTATGCATGTTTGCTTTGTAAGTTCACAAGTTTTACTATACACGTAATTGTTTATGTATGTTCATATATAAAGGATATAAAGATAATAATAATAGGATTGATTGGGGGAAAATACTTTGTTTAGTAGTACTATTTTGACAATGCTCTTTAATCATTAGTTAAAAAGGTTTAACAACAATGTAAGGGAAATGGACTTTGGCCCAGTGGTTAGGGCGTCCGTCTACCACATGGGAGGTCCGCGGTTCAAGCCCCGGGCCTCCTTGACCCGTGTGGAGCTGGCCCATGCGCAGTGCTGATGCGCGCAAGGAGTGCCGTGCTACACAGGCGTGTCCCCCGCGTAGGGGAGCCCCACGCGCAAGGAGTGCACCCATAAGGAGAGCCGCCCAGCCCGAAGGAGGGAGCAGCCTGCCGAGGAATGGCGCCGCCCACACTTCCCGTGCCGCTGACGACAACAGAAGCGGACAAAGAAACAAGACACAGCAAAAAAAAGACACAGAAAACAGACAACCGGGGGAGGGGAGGGGAATTAAATAAATAAAAAATAAATCTTAAAAAAAAAAACAAAACAATGTAAGTTATTGGTGGTAGGGTGAATTATGAGAGTCCTGTATGATGTGATATATGTTTTATAAGTTTACAACTATTATTATATACTTATTGTTTATGTATGTTTATGTATGAGTGATATACTTCAATAAATTAAAAATTAAAAAAATAAAAAATAAAAAAACAAAGGTACAGTGCAGTCATTCATAGGAATTAGGACTGAGTCTTAATTAAGGAACTGGAACATCATGTACCTAGCTGATTTTCAGAACTGTTGTGGAGCAGGAACTGCTTTTTGAACCCGAGTGCCTACTGTGCCTATCTTATGCATCTCCTAATGTCTCTTGGGTATGTGAGGCAGATAACTTGTCTCCTTAACAAGCTGAGAGAAACTGCACTTAAGGAGCCGCATTCAAGGACCTTCACCCAAGGATCTTTATCTGCCCTGAATCTGATGTAGAGGACAAGATCTTCTACTTCAAGTCTCATCCTGATGCTGTAAATTGAGACATTGGAGGGAAGGGTATCTTGTAAGAGGGTAAATGAGTTTTGCCTACGTAGGAAATGTAAATAATTTGGGACCCAAGGGAAGACTGCTGTGGTTTTAAAGCATATGCACAGATTTTTTGGAGACTTCTTGCATCAAAAGATGGCATTGCGTCTACTCATTTTAAATGTGGGCTTGCTAGAATAAAGAATAGAATACATGATGGAGTATTGGAGTGATACTGTGGGACTTTTAAGGCTAAGTCAGAAAAAATAATACAATTCCACCTGGTTGGTGCGCTTGTGCTTTCTCACTCTCTCTCTCTGTTACACACACACACATACATAGGGCATTTTCCTTTGGGACCCTTCGCCAGGCTGTGAGAAGCCTAGCAGCCACACAGAATGGCCAGTTGCAGGTGTATAGCCCAGAGTCCAGCTGAGGCCCCAGCTGGCAGCTATCATCAACGGCCACAAATTAAATGTTATCATGGTTTTAAGCCATTGAGTTTTAGGGGTGGTTTGTCATGCAGCAATAGAGAAACAGAACACTGGTCATTGCAACTCAAACCCTAGAACATTTTCTCTCTTCACTAAGACTTTTGTTTCATATATAGTCTCTAAATTAGAGAAGTGTAATCTGTCATCCTGAACACAGGGCATATGCTTTTCGCTGTCTCTCTCTTATCTCCATCTCCATCTCTATCCCTTTAATTTTCAAGTGTATTATTTTACTTGATCCTTATGATTACCTGTGAGATAAGACATATGGGCTTTAGCAATCCCATTTTACAGAAATGAGAACTTCAACTTTAGTTTCTTGAAAACTTTATAACTATCACCCCCATTGTATGAGTGAGGAAACTAAAATTCGAAGAATTTAAATAAATTTCAGGTCCCCCCAGTACATTTCAGAGGAGGCAGTAGGCTCCTTTTGGCTGAACACACTAATTCTTTGAACCCTATGACTGATGAGGCCTGGGACCCCGTTATTAAAAAAAAGAAAAATCAAAATGACTCAACTATGTATTCACAGATTCTTTCCTTTTCTTTGTGATTTCTCTTCCTGGGCCTTAATTGCAAACCAGAGCCTTGTTGTTCAACTCCCTTAACACCGAGGAAGCAAAATATCTTTGGTTGGGTTCAGGCTCTGCGGGGATTCCACGTATTCTCAGGACACCAGAGGGGTGAGCCTTCTTAAGGACCCCAATCTCCGGAAGTCCGCTGGCCGTAGTTCCTCTCAATATGATGACAGCAGCCTACAATCACGAGCCCACATAAGGTGTCCATGGGCACTTTGCGAAGTTCTTTAATGTTTTATTTTGATCTAATCTTCACCTAAACAGTAGAATACTGGTAATTTTGTGACCCCATTTTATACCTGAGAAAATTGGAACTTAGCTTAGCTCGCCTGCCCACAGTCACAGCCTTCAACAGACAGTCCCACTCAGAGCCCTTTAGATAGTTACTGCCGCCCTCACTCAGGTCTCAGGTCACTTAGATCCCTTCTTCCACTCCTACTGAATGAGGGGCATCAGGTGATGGCACGGTATTGTGTTTCACTGATCTATTTTTTTTTTTTGATTACTGTAACTTTATATTAGGTCTTGAAATCAGTTAGTATACATCCTCTAACTTTTTTTTAATTTTTAAGGAAAAACTGTTTTGAATATTCTAAGTTATTTGCATTTCCTTATAAATTTTATAATCAGCTTGTCAATTCTTACAACAAAAAGGAGGAAAAGGAAGAGGGGAGGAGGAAGAGGTGCAGTAGAAGGAAGGAAGGTAGAAAGGAAGACCGAAAGAAAAAAATGCTAAAATCTTCCAGGTAATGTAATTGGAATTTTATCAAATCTATATATTTATTGAGATAAAAACAGTATCTTAATAATATTGAGTCTTTCAATACAGAGATATGGAATCTTTACATTTATTTAGGTCTTCTTTAACGTTCTTCAGGAAGGTTTTATACTTTTCAGTATATTGACTTTTGTGACTTCTGATAAATTTATAGCTAAGTACTTGACCCTGTTGGAGCAATCATAAAGCATTTTTGTTGTATTTCATTATTAAATACCTTGCTGCTAGTATATGGAAAAAACTATTGATTTTGTATATATTGACCTAGTACTCTGAGATTTTACTAAATTCACTTATTAGTTCTCACTATTGTATTGTCCTTTAGACTTTCCACATTGAAAAATTATCAATAAATAACAGCTATAAATGTAGAGTTTTAATTTTTCATTTATGATCTTTATTCACTTTATTTTTCTTCCCTTACTCCACTGGCTAGGAACAGCTGTAGAATAATAAATACAAGTGATGGGATCAGACATCCTTGCCTTGTCCTAATTTTAAGAGGAAAAATTATGTTTCAATATAAAGCATGATGTGAATTGTGAGTTCTTCATAGATGTTCTCTGTAAAATTTCAGAAGAAGCATCTATTCCTAGTTTTATGAGAACTTTTTCATGAATAGGCGTTGGATTTTGATAATTGCCTTTGCTGGATCTATTTAGATCATAATAAAAAAAGTGAAGAAAAAGTCACATGACTTTTCTCCTTTATTTTGTTAATAGAATGATATACATTGTTTAAACTGTTAGGTCAAACTTCACCCCTCAAATAATTTATATCTGGTTATGTGACATTATCCTTTTATGTGCTAATATTTTATAAACAAAGTTGTGTGCTAATATTTTATGGACCTATATACATTCACGAGGGATATTGCTAATAATTTTCTTATTTTTATACTGGAGGGGGCCTCAGTCCCCTCTTCGCATGAGCCAATAATTATTTCAATTCCTTTCGCAATTTTCCACTGCAACCTGTCATATATCTGGAATCCGGAAGTACCAGTAAATAAGCTCTTTTCTCTCAAAGCTAGGCATCCGCATGCCAAAAGAATTGGTTAAAAAAAAATTAATTCATTGGTTCAGCAAAACCAGATGGAGCACTTGTTTGGGGAATTGTCAATTTGCAGCATAGTTTCGTCAACGTCCTTCCCTCATCCACCTGCTCACGGCTTCAGTGAGAGCCCCTCCCGCGCTGGGGGCCTGCCTGGTTGATGCTGCCCCAGCTGGATGCTACATTACTGCTTCCTTATCCAGCCTCTACGGAACAGTACCAGTAAGTGTATTTGATGCACGTATAAATAGACTAAACACAAAAGTAAATGGAACCATCTAAAATGAGCCAATCTGAGGGCTACAGAGACCCACAGGTTCTATGGTCATGGCAGATGGAGTTCAGTGCCATGTCAGTTGGCCCTTTCTTGGAGTTTGTGTTTCTGTGTGATGGAGCTGGACTCAGATGTGATCTTTTTTCACAAGCCTTTCCTGTTACTTTACCAGAATTGTAGTTGGTGCTGGGGTTTAATGTATACCCAGGGGATCTGAATCTCTGGGGGACCATATGATAGCCAGGCCCTGAGCCTCAACAGACGTCGCCTCCTACACTCTGGTTTATTGGACTTACCCCACTCAGCTAATATGGAGTTGAATAATGTCAACCACCACACCATGGAGCCAAGAGTGCCTACAACTGAAAGCAGGAGGATTGCATCAAGCATCCATGTGGAATCTAAGCCCCCTCTTGATATAGACGTGGAGTGGACACAACCAATCCAAGGTCCACAAGATGGAGGAATAGAATATGGATTAGAGTGGACTTACTGATATTCTATTCAAGAACTATTGTGATTAGTAATCGAAGAAAATGTGGCATTGGTGTGGAGAAAGCTGGGGGTAGGGAGTGGGAGGAAGAGATGAGATGTGGAGGCATTTTCGGGACTTGGAGCTGTCCTGAGTGGTGCTGCAGGGACAGTTACCAGACATTGTATGTCCTCCCATGGCCCACTGGATGGAATGTGGGAGAGTGTGGGCTATGATGTGGACCATTGACCATGAGGTGCAACGATACTCAGAGATGTATTCACCAAATGCAATGAATGTCTCATGATGATGGAGGAGAATGTTGCTATGGGGGGAGTAGTGGGGTGAGGGGGGTGGGGGGTATATGGGGATCTCATATTTTTTGAATGTAATATTAAAAAAATGAATAAAGACAAAAAAAACCCCACAAAACAAAACAAAACAAAAATAAAATGAGCCAACTGTTTGAGGAAGCATGGACCATGGCCGCATCACGTCGGCCCTCCTGGACGGTCCCTGCCTGCTGCCTTCAACTCCACTGGCAAGGCTCAGTGCAGACCAGGCTGCTCTCTTTGGTCCAGGTCTCTTTTGTCTATACACACTTCCTCCTGGTTAATCCTTGAAGTTGCTGCGGAAGTCACACACATAGGATTTGCTTATTTATTTTTTAACTTTTTGGAAATGCCTCTTCCTTTCCCTGCTTCCTCCCTTCCATGGAGTTTCTGATCGTCATTTCCTGTTTGTTTTTTCCAGACGTTGCCCATCATTGGGCTTTTTTTTCCTGGGACAGTCATTTTTCTAACATTTGGAAATCTAGTGCCACTTTTATCCTATTCTAATATATTAGTGCATTATTTGTTGACACTTTTTTATGCTCCAAATACTAGTTTCCACACATTATTCCAACACTGCAAGAAAGCCTCTTGCCTGTAAAAAAGATCACCTGGCTCACAAAAGAACAGGTGGCTTTTCTTCCTTCATACCATCTCAAAAATTCTGATTTCCTCACTGACTGCTTAACTAGATCCTGCTTTATAAAAATACCTTTACTACATTTACTACTGTTGTATATACAATGCCAATATTTTATTCTATTAAACATTCAATTATAATTTTTATTCTTTTACATTATTCAACAATTCCATACTATAATTATAGATTTAAAATTTCATAAAATTGTTTTATTGAGAAATAATTGACATACCATGAAAGTCATCCTTTTAAAGTGTACAATTCAATGGTTTTGAGTTCTACAGGGTTCTACAACTATCAACACAATCAATTTTAGAACATTTTCATAACCCCAAAGAATCTCCATACCCATTAGCAGTCACTGCCCATTCTCCCCAAAGCCTCTGCCTTAGGCAACCACTAAGTTATGTTCTTTCTTTATAGATTTGCCTTGTCTGGACATTTAATATAAATGGAATCATACAAGATGTGGTCTTTTGTGGCTTGCTTCTTTCAGTTAGCATAATGTTTCCAAGGGTCATTCCTGTTGTACCATGTAGCAACACTTCATTTCTTTTTATTACAGCTAAACATCCTGTTGACTGGATACACTACATTTTATTTATCCATCCATCAGCTGATGGACATTTGGGTTATTTATGCACTTTAGCTATTAAGAATAATGCTGCTATGAACAGTTTTATGCAAAGTTTGTGTGGATATATGATTACATTTCTCTTGGGTATATGCCTAGGAATGGAATTGCTGCATCATACGATCACTCTATATTTAAACTTCTGAAGTACTACCAGACTGTCTTCCACAAGTGGCTCCACCATTGTACATTACATAGTTGGATCTTTTTTTTTTTTAAATCCAATCTGAAAGTGCCCTTTAAATTAGTCATTTAATTCATATACCTTTAATTTTATTATTGATATAGTTACATTTATGTCTGTCTTTTAAAATTTCCATCCCCATAAACAAAAGCTTTGGATCAAACCCAAACTCAGTGTCTGTCCTGGTCTCTGAAAATGGCTTGCCGTTTCTGTCACCAAACTCTGCTGACTTTTGAGAGCATTCTCTCTGATGGCTGGTAGCAGCCATGGTTTGAGCCACGGCTGGAACTTACCATTCCCTTGGGCAGAAACCATGTGGGCAGACCCTTATGGCAGGGCCAGTTCTGAGTCTTTCCCTCTCCTCTCCTCACTGCCTGGGCTTGCTGGGAGAAACCCACCATGTATCGCCAAATCCTGAAGTCAAGATCATTTCACATGGCTGACTGAGAAGAGGATATAGCAGTATACATGAAAATGCTTTTTGTTCCTAAAACACCAAACTGAGTTATTTTCAAAGTATTATTTTGATTGAACTTAACTCACCAGTATAAGAAGTTATTTCTCCATGAGCAGACAAAGACTATAAAAAGCTATTTGGTTAAGTCTTCTGCTTAAATATCCAACATTATAAATTAAGGAGTTTTCAATTAAAAATTCAGGTATTTGTGAAATGTAATATTTCTACAGATACATCCTGTAGAAACACGTTTCTTAAAGAGCTTTTTAGTAGCGAGGTTTCCATACCTTGTTGAGCTGCCTTTTTCTGTTCTTTTATTTGTGTGAATTTGAAATAAAGTTGTTAATTTAGAACAATTCCATTCTGACAAAATCCACTCAGGAGCCTGTCCTTCCTATGAAAACCTAGTGGAAGGTGATCTATTTATCTTTTTTTAAAAAAGACAATTATAAAAATAAATTTTAAAAAAACCTAGTGGAAAATAGTAAACATAAAAATATTATCATTAGGAGTCTTAGAAGGCCAAATATATGCTAATATTTTCCTGCCTCTCTGTGCATTAAAGGGTTAATTCAACAAGTCTGTGTTTTCATGCCCTGTACATTCCAAAGAAAGCTTTGGCCTTGGCCTGTTCCTGAGAAGTAACCTCTAAGATCTTAGACTATCCTGCCTGATCAGTATGTCTTGGTTTACGTGAGGACCTTGGGCCACACCAGTTAGTCCATGCTAATATATGATTTACGGTGGGTGTTTTGGGTCACACACTATCAGCATGAACTCTGGAGGAGCTTGAGACTGTGAATAAGGTCCCTTAGCCTATGTGGTTGATTCCCACCAAAAAAGTCTTGGATGTTCTTAGTTTGCTAAGCTGCTGAAAGCAGATTCCATAAAATGTGTAGGCTCTAACTATGGGAATTTATTGGCTTACAGTTTTGAAGCTGAGAAAAATGCCAAATCAAGACATCATCAGCCAATGCCTTCTCCTAGACTGGCAGCTGTGATACTGGACTCCTCTGTTACATGGCAAGGCACATGGCAGTATCTGCTGGTCTCTCCCTTCTGGGTTTCCCTGCTTTCAGCTTCTTGCTTTCATGGCTTTCTCTCTCTTTTACATGAATCTCATTCTCTTATAAAGGACTCCAATAAGGGGATTAAGATCCACCCTGAATGAGGTGGGTCACATCTTAAGATCCCACTTACCAAAAGATCCTACTTACAATGAGTCCAAACACACAGGAATGGATTGACTTTAAGAACATACTTTTCTGGGGTACATACAGCCTCCAACCACCAAAGATACCAAGACTTTGGGTGAGCTTACCTGGTTGGCAATACACCATGCAGGTTGCCTCATACCATTGCTGAGGATAAGTAAGCACTGTCTATACAACTCAGCCAGAAAAGGATAACTGGCAAGTATGCCTGGTTTCCCCTGGATCTTGCCCTATGTTCCTCTTCTCTTGGCTTATTGTGATCTGAATCCTTTCTCTGTAATAAACTATAACCATGAGTATAACAGCTTTTCTGAGCTCTGTGTGTCCTGCTACCAAATCATTGAACTTGTGGGTTGATCAGGGGAACCCAAAATACATTCTCCAATATCAAAGAGTCAATTGATTCTTTTTTATTTCAACTTAAGTTTTTGACATAAAATATTTGTGTCTAATTGTGTATATTTGTGGGTTTATATGAAACATTTTTTTTAAGATTTATTTTTTATTTATTTCTCTGCCCTTCCCCTGCTCCCCAGTTGTCGTATTGCTCTCTGTATCCATTTGCTGTGTGCTCTTCTGTGACTGCTTCTATCCTTATCAGTGGCACAGGAATCTGTGTTTCTTTTTGTTGCGTCATCTTGCTGTGTCAGCTCTCCATGTGTGCAGCGCCATTTCTGGGCAGGCTGCACTTTCTTTCGCGCTGGGCGGCTCTCCTTACTAGGCGCACTCCTTCTGCGTGGGGCTCCCCTACGCGGGGGACACCCCTGCGTGGCAGGGCACTCCTTGCAAGCATCAGCACTGAACATGGGCCAGCTCCACACGGGTCAAGGAGGCCCGGGGTTTGAACCGTGGACCTCCCATGTGGTAGACGGACTCCCTAACCACTGGGCCAAGTCCGCTTCCCTATATAAAACTTATTAGAAATTGTGTATGTTTTTAAATAAGACTATGTAGACATTTTATTACATCTTCATTTTAAGAGTAGAAATTTTATTAGAGACTTTCTTTGATTTCTCCCATTGTCTTCTTTATTGACCATTTGTATTGATATTCAGTTAGGTCAATTTCACATCATGTGAGGTAAGGAATGGGGGCAAAAAGGAATAGACTGTTAAAGTCTAATATGGCATTTAATCACACCTGCATACACGCACACACACACACACACACACACACATGCTGCCCTCACAATTCCCACCCTCTGTTGGCAGCTTCTATTGGAGAAAGCTTGAGCTGCAGTTACAGCAATAAATCAGATGAATGTTGTTGTCTCTCATAGCTGTCCTTGGTCATTGCTTGGCTTACCATTCATCTAGGGCAACCCTGATTGGGAGTCCACCTAAGCCCCAACTCTGATAGCCCTTTCTGTCCATAAATTATGCATGTGTGGTTTTAGAAAATGAGTTCTTAATATTTTTATTGTATTTCTCAGGAAGATCCTATAAAGTGGGTGCATTTGTTTCTTCTCCTGTTTTTACAGATACCTGCTCATTTTAATAGATGTATATTTGGTAGTACAATTTTTTTTCCTGTATTTTATTTTTATTTATTTCCTCCTCCCACCTTACAGCTTGCTTATTGTCTGATCTCTGTATCCATTCACTGTGTGCTCTTCTGTGTTTTTGCTTGTCTCCCTTTTTTTTGTTGTGTCACCTTGCTGAGTCGGCTGTCCGTGGCACTTGCAGGCCAGCGGCACTCCACAGCGCTTGTGGGCCAGGCGGCACTCCGCAGAGTGCAGGCAAGCCTGCCTTCAAAAGGAGGCCCTGGGATGTGAACCCAGGACCTCCCATGGGGTAGATGGGAGCCAAGCTGTTTGAGCTACAGTTGCTTCCCTGGTAATACAGTTTAATGTGAGAACTACAACTCTTAGAATCAATATTTATGCAATTCCCCTGTCAGAAATCATATTTGCATTAGCACATTGTTTGGAAACTGAGTTAAAATATACTTCTGGCCTCTAAACAACCCAGACTGTAACACTTTCTATGGACTAATTATCACATATAAGCTAAAAATGCATACTAGTATGAACATAATTTTATAAGTATAATCTCTCTAGAATAGCAAATAGCATCATTTGAAGCATTTTCCATGGGATATAAATAGGAATTAGTTTTAAAAATAAGTCTATGGTTATAGAAATGTTGGGTTATTCAAAATTTAAGAGTTTTTTTTTTTTTTTTTTTATTATAGGAGTGTTACAATAAGTTAATGTGCATTGTGGAACTTCAAGGGGAATACAGTATCTGATGTTGCCAAAACCTCTGATATAGAGACTACTCTTAAAAGAGCCTCGTATTCACAGGTCATACTTGGGACAGCAGGGCCCAGAATTAGCAAGCAGAACCCTGGGGTTCAGACTGAGAGGTTCATCTTCTCCTGATCAGTAGGTTTTCTGGACTTTACTTTCTCATTGGTAAAATGGAGATAATCTCAGTCATCTGGAAACCATTGGGTCTGTCAGTTTTACTTAAAGCACATAAAAAAGCATTACGTACAAAAGAAAAATACATTTTCTGCTGAATAGCTTAGTAGAATTGATTACTTACACTTCAAAATTTTATAAAATTAGAAATGCTCATATTGAGACCAAATTTTCAAAACGTATACTAAACATTTCATTTGAATACTAAAAAAATGGCAATGATTTATACTAAGGCTGGTGAAAACAATTGCCTGTGTCCAATAAAAAGGAAGAATTCTCAAAAATGTCTCCAAAATATCTAGTCTCTGAGAATATTTGTTAAATGGCCTTTTAGATATTTATATTCCCAGTGATTGGTGAAGTGTCCCCAGCATGCTATTTACAATTTAAGGGTGCATCCTATGTGGCACTTTAAAATTATTTTATGAATCCTGAAAAGAGAAATATCATATTTGTAAACTATTACTCTGGGTGGGCTACCCTTTGATTATATTAAATTCAGTTGAGGAATTTTTTATTAGATTACTTGATAAGATTGTTTTAGGGCTCCTTATTGGACCGTATCTGTGAGGCATGACTCAGGTTGAGTCTCTGCCTCCTTGCTGGGTCTTATATCAGTGGAAATACAGAGAGACTGACTCAGACAAACACAGGAAAAGGAAGCCACCATGTTTGGTTCTGACATTTAATGTAGACCACACGATTGCTTAAGCACAAAGCCCCAAAAGGCTGGGCCCACTGAACTGCTCAAGGGGAGATAGTGAGCCCAGAGGGGAAGGCTGAAACCTCAGCAGAGAAAGGAGGCCATCTTGCTTCACCACATGGCAGCAAGCCGGGGTCAATAGTAGCTGACTTTGGTGAAAAGCACCTCAGATGGTGCCTTGGTTTGAACTTTTCACAGCCTTGGAAGTATAAGCTTTTGCCCCAAATAAGTCTCTTTTATACAATAAAAGCCATCTCATTTTTTGTACTCTGCCTTGGCACACCTTTGGCAAACAAAAACACCCTGGAATAGAATCTGAATTGTTACTGAAGGAATCAAACTTGGAATCCCTACAAATGTAAATATCTAGAAGCAGAAAGTAACCCACTTAAAATTGAAGGATATCCTTCTTACAGTTTACTGAATCAACTCTGCCAATGTATGGAGAAAAAAATTGATACTGGATTTAAATAATTGTAAAGCAATAACAATAAAAGTATATAAACAGGCATAGATGTTATCAAATGACAAATACGAAATCACTAGTTAAGAAACACTTCCATTTATGTGTTACAAAGAACTGCTTTATATTTTTTAGAAAAATAAAAAGTTTTAAGGTACTTAGGAGGCAACAGTTTCACCTGATTTCAATTGCTATTTCAGAGGTAAATAAATTGTTTTCTGCATATCTTAATCTAAGACACAAATTTGTATTTATTACAGAATATGGACATCTTGGGAGTTTTGTTATCTTGATACTGCAAGTTTTCTTACCATTCGTGTTACTCTGACACCCTTCAATGACACCGAATCGTATGAATATGCTTTTGAACAGAAATACAAATTATATATTAATGTAATTAAAAAGTATATCTATTATCATGGATATTTGAAGAGAAACATTGCTAGTAAAATAAATTTATTACAATAAGGATTTTAAAAGGTTACTGAACAATCTAATCTGAGGATGGACAGTTATGAATCATGGGAGTGAGAGAAAAATAAAACATGAAAAGAGGCAATTCTCTTAAAAATTTCATGTTTTGAAGGAAAATATTAAAATTGTAATGTATAATTCCCAAAAGTAAACTATAGATGACTTAAACAAACATTTAAAATCCTGAAAAACTCCGTGAATCTTTAATTGTTATAACCTAAACATATCACATATATACACATCATTTTAAAACTATATATAAAAATATGGTATAAAATCTAAGTAAATCTACTATACTTTTTCTCTGTAAACAATTTCTTCTGGGGAAACGGACTTGGCCCAGTGGTTAGGGCGTCCGTCTACCATATGGGAGGTCCGCAGTTCAAACCCCGGGCCTCCTTGACCCGTGTGCAGCTGGCCCATGCGCAGTGCTGATGTGCGCAAGGAGTGCCCTGCCATGCAGGGGTGTCCCCCGCATAGGGGAGCCCCATGCGCAAGGAGTGCGCCCCGTAAGGAGAGCCGCCCAGTGCAAAAGAAAGTGCAGCTTGCCCAGGAATGGCGCCACACACACGGAGAGGTGACACAGCAAGATGACGCAACAAAAAGAGACACAGATTCCGGTCCTGCTGATAACAACAGAAGCGGACAAAGAAACAAACGCAGCAAATAGACACAGAGAACAGACAACCAGGGTGGGGTTGGGGAAGGGGGGGGGGGCGGAGAGAAATAAATAAATAAATCTTAAAAAAATTTTCTTCTGATTTGATCATTGAAAATCTGGGTTTAGTGATTTTTTTTCCTCATGAAATGCTGGTATATTTAAATCCTGTTAAAAATATTCTAGAGTCAAAAAATAATTTTCTTTCCCATAAGTAAAAGAATAATTAAATGGTCTAAAGAACACTTTAACTGGGCTTGTCATTTCCCTTCATAGTGTATCATTTTCTCAGAAAAATCCTTGCGCTATTTGAGAAACCAGGTCGGTGCTTATTTTTCAAGCAGACAGCCTTGACTCTTCGTAGGCATAGAGGTAAGCAGGCAGAATATTTTTGAATCATTCCCACTCAAGGCACATGAAAATGATTTAAAGCAACTCCTGATATTTTCCAAGAGATGTGGCTTAAAAGTTTGAAAATAATCAGGGAATGTTGTAGCCCTAAATCTGTTAATAACACAGAAGTTTTTAACTGCACACATTTTGTATGCACACCCCTCTACCTCTTCCAGCTTTAATAAATCTGAAAACTGGAAGTCCTAATCCTTCACTGGGCTGTTACCAGCACTAGCAATGTTTGGGCAGCTGAGTCCCAGGAAGGAGGCTGCCACCAGTGTCTCGTATGGGATAATTATGTTAACTCATCTCTTTATTACTTTCTGAGCCATTTGCACATTTTAAATTTCTGGTTTATTTATATCACCTTAAATTAAAAAAATTTTTTTTGAGAAAATAAGGAAGTGTGCCTACAGTGAGCTGTTGGATTTTATGTCATTTGACCCACTTTTTGCCAAATATTGATATTCAGGATGGATAAACTTAACAGTTTTGCTAAGGCAAGGAGTGCAGGTACCAACACAGTTCTAGAAAGTAAACATCAAAACAACTACATTCATCAGATAGTAAAAGACTCCTTAACTATCTGATAAGAAAGAAAGTGCTACATCCTCTCCATCCTCCCTGAGAACCAAGAGGCTGAAAGCATTGAGTGTAGCTGCTTTCAGTAAACTGATAGTCTGAAAGGGTAATCAGGAAATTCCAGCTTCAAAGAAAATAGTCGTTTCCCATAGCTAATGTCAGTAATGATGATGTTGTGAAAAAGCAGTGAAAAATGAAAACAAAGCCTGCAGATCCTGGAGAAACAACAGAATGAGAAAAAACTATGCAAATAGTTGAAAACGCCCCAGTAAGTCATGGTGAGTAAAGTCAGCTCGAGGTTTTTGTTGCACAAGGCTGCATTAGCACAGATAACTGGAAATTTACAGTAATTCATGGATTGGCTTGGTGACATTGCCCATGACTTTGGCCAGGAAACTCCAAATTCTTCATAATTACTTCAAATTAGGTGTGGGTCTCTGTGCATGTGTGTGTAGTGATGTAATTGGTAAAGCAGAGTAAGGCACTAATAAACTTTGCTTCTTTTCAGTCTGCTTCTTCCATTCTCTTCCCCATTGCCTCACCCAGTTGCAGAATGAGTGATCCACAATCACCTTCTCCTCAGAAGCTGGGTGAAGGGAGCTTCTGTTGGCACAGGAAATGGCACCATGAACTTGACTAAACCGACTGAACTCAGGAGTGGGAAAATGGCCCAGCTCTAGGACACCTGAACATGTGTATTTCCGTTTCTATGACGTTATATGTCACATGACAATCATGTCACCTCTTTATGCTTTCCAAAGTACTTCCTGGGAATTAGCTTACTTCAGAGAGTATTTTTCATTTTATTCTTCCACCCCTTAGCTTTCTGTGGGGATTTCTTAGCATCACACACTGATGAAACCATACCAGCTGGGTTTGTCTATTTTATTTATTAGGGATCTAGATACTATTATGATAAAAGGGATCTGGGAAACATTTCCATACATGGGTAATTTTAATATAAATGGAAATGCTGGTTTGAAAAGAAAAGTTTCAGAAAGACTAATCTATTTGGTTAAAGGCCTGATACGGAGTAAGAGTGAACTAATTTCAAACCCGGGCTCAACGCTTTCTAATGGTGTGCACTTGGGGAACCTAACCCTACTATGCTCCAAATTAGTGATCTAAAAATATGGATAATAATATCTCACTGGTTTGTTATGAGAACAAAATGAGATGAGGAACATAAAACTCACTATACATCCTGGCACATATTCTGCATTCAATGACAGTTGTTATAGTCATTCTTTTTATAGACTAGAAAAATCCAGAAAGTTCTTGAATGGTTCTCATTTTTCTAGGATTTATCATGATGCCTTCATCTGTGGTTAGCACAGAGCACAACCCCATGTAGACTGGATCTCTGGGCACAAAACCAGATTCCATTTGTATGGATTATCAGTAATTAAGGGAATGGGAAGAGAGGTATTTTAGAAAAAGCTCAAGGCATGTCAAGAAAGTAATTTTTAACGAAGCTATAGATCAATGTTAATTGATGCATTTTGGTTTTATGAATGAAAAAGAATTTGAACTTTTTGGTTAATAAAAAATAATTTATGGTTACTCTAATAGCAATGTTTGAGTAATTTACATGTGATTCCTCCCCAAATCCTGCAATGACACTGCAAGGCAAATATTGCTCACTGCATTTCAAATATTTTGAAACTGAAAGTGAAAGTGAGTAAGGAACTTTTGCTCTGAAGTCAGAAAGTGAAAGAGTCTAAATTTGAACCCAGATCTGTCTGACTCCAAACCTCAGGATCTTTGTAGTCTCCCATGGCCATGAATTCCCAGCAAATGCACCTGGCTCCTGGGGGATGGGATTAGCAGACCCTCTCCTGACAGGCTTTCTGGTGCACTGCTGACCAGAGCTGGCTCCCTGAGATGGGTTCTGGGAGGCAAGATCAATGAAAGTGAGCAGACAGGCATTGACCACAGAACTCAACAGCACTGCCTCTGGCCTCTGACAACTGGATGTGAGCGAAATTCTCTACTCCTCTCATTCTGTTTTTCTACGTTCACCTCCTAAAGCCTTCTCTGTTCTATAAGTCAATGGCCTCATTTAGAACTTGACCAGAAACACTCTCTATTGACTACCACAGAATCCCAGAATCAGGGAAATGTAATCTTTATATTTAAGCCATCCTTGTGGAAAATCCCTGCCAGCTTTTGCCTAAAAATAATTGCATATATTGCTAATAGGAGGTGAAATTAGTAAAAATTCAACAAACTGTCAGGAATAGTGGCAACTAAGCTAAGTTCTTCTGTGTCTTTCTTTGGTCACTGGTATGGAGTTGTGGTTTCTCTATAGTTAGATCAGGGTCCCAGCTCACCTAGTAAGGTTTCTCAGCCTCTCTCACTCCTCAGTAGAGTGATAGACAGTTTTTGAGACCACATGGAAATGTTAGACGTTGGGTCAGAGCTTGCCTCCAAATCTCAGTTTATGGGTGAAACTTCAGCAGATAGCCGGAGGCCTGGAGGCAGTGGTGGAGAGCAGTGAAGAGCAGTGGAAGGAGTGGTCACCGCATCTGCCCTCAAAGTCGGACTGCTTAGGTGCAGCTGTAGGAAGTGCCACCATCTTGATTGAAGCGGGAACCAAGATTAGCTGCAGCTGCCTAGTATGTGGGTATGTGGGTAGAGGGAAGAGTTGACTGGGGTGACTTTGGGGCTTGGACCTGAAGCAGGAAACAACAGGTCCCACTATAAAGAGCTTGAAATTACTTAATTCTACACAGTTTAGAAAATTAATGGTGCAGAAAAATATTACAGGTTGGTGGAGGTTCAAAGAACTTTCAGATTGCAAAATAGGTATGGAACCAAGAAAATAGAGTAGGTCATTTTTAGGATGACAAATTAAAACAGCAGCAAATAACCAATTGGGAAAAGTCTTTCTTGATGTCAACTCTGAACACTTGGAGATGTAGAAGCTAAGTGAATTCTCCATAATAAGAAAGGCCCTTACAGGGGAGGATATAGTTTTGTGTTCAAATATTGCTGCATTATGTGAGTCCAACCATTACTAACAGCTAAGTTTTTTGCCCTTAAAAAGTTCCATATAAGTATTATGTGAACCCCTTCCTGTAGGGGCCCAGGAGACTCTATGTCCCAGGAATCTAGGTCAGTTTCAATGGGAAGTGGGGGTGTATGTAAAGGGTGTCAGTCCTCTGTGTGCTGCAGTGCATGGAACTGAGAGGACCCAAATGGCAGGTCCATGGGGAAGAATTTCAAAGGATATCAGGCAGACCATCCAACTAATGTATTTGTCTGAGAGAGATGGACCAGAAAGGCAAAGGTTACAGACTCTGAGGCAAACAAGAGAGAGTGAGTACATTCAGAGATGGTCATGGAGCCTGAGAAACATCCTGAACCTAAAAATGGAACATATTACAGAAACATGATATTACCTAGACAGGTCCCATTCTCCCTCCTGTTGCTTGTCTGGCCCACAATTACGCCTTCAAGCATGACATCATGAAATGAAATAGAAACCCATCCATCAGCCATGTGGGATCGAAACACCCTCTCAATTAGAGGTGGAGCGGCCATCACACCCCAGAGTCCTCAGGATTGGGGAATAAAATATGGACTAGAGTGGACTTACTGGTATTCTACCATAGACTTATTGTGATTCTAGCAATGGAAGAAATTATATCAATGATATGGAGACAGTGGCCACTGAAGTTGATGAAGGCAGGGAGAGGGAAAAAAAGAGGTGTGATATGGGGGCATTTTCAGGACTTGGAGTTGTCCTGAATGACATTGCAAGGACAGATGCAGGGCATTATATATCCTGCTATAACATACTGAATGGAGTGGGAGAGAGTGTAAGCTACAATGTAAACTATATTCCATGCTGAACAGTAGTGCTCCAAAATGTGTTCATCAATTGCAATGAGTTTACCACACTAATGAAAGAAGTTGTTCATGTGGGAAAACTGGGGGGGCGGGGATATGGCGAGAGGGGCATATGGGAATTCCCTATATTTTTTAATGTAATATTTTGTGTGATCTATGTATCTTTTAAAAATAAATTAAAAGGAAAAAAAAAAAAAGAAATAGAGAAAGGAGAGCCCAGCTTCACTCTTTTCTGAGTTGCAATGGCTGACAGGGTGCCATCCACTCAAGGACACAGCACCAGGGCTGATAAGAGCAAAACCTCATAACTTCACACATTTCATATCTATGGCAGTACAAAGAGCTTGAGGAAGGTGTGGCTAATTTGGCACAAAGGAAACCTATGTGTACTTATTTTTTCAAAATTAAGGCTCTTACCATACTTTGGAAAGCTTAAATATTTTTGCTCTTTTGTTAATCCTTGCAGGGTTTTCCTAAAACAGATGGAGAACCAAGACCTTCATTTTAGGTGCTCAGATGAGCTATTACACTGGATGATATCAATAAGCAACCTGGCACGTTCCTTGACCTACATATGTCCTCACGTACCCTGTATGTCAGGATGATCATCAGTAGGTGACCATCTCCTATGAAACCATGACCGAGTTTCCCACAGCTTTGCATAACATCTGCCAGTGCTACCCAAACAAATCCTGGTGTAATTAGGCAGTTCCAAAGTAAATGTTTAATAGAGACATGGGATTCTCATCTGATTACTTTGCTGCTGCAGAGAAACAGGACCTAATTTAACATTAAGCCTGTTATTAGCAAATAGTGCTCTTTTGCTCTGATAAACTAAATCTCTCACATATTGACTTACCTTCAGAATTAAAATTAAAATATCCTATATAATTATAATCCTACTTTGAACTACACCAACTCAGTCAATCTTAATCTCATATGAATTGCTTTCAAAAAATAAATTCAAATCACTAGTTTTCTTGAGTTGGTTTTACTGGGAGGCTTTTTTTTCTGTTTTTTTTTTTTTTGTTTGTTTTTTTAAGTGAAATGGTAGGAATCTTCTACTCCTTTTATCACCCTTGTTTTTATTTTAGTTTTTGGTCTCTGCTTTGTTCAGTGCTTACAATGTATATGGCTGTGTATTAAATAGTTTACAGATTTTATACTCACGATGTTTTAATTTGCTAAGGGCTGACAGGGTAATTTATCAGAAATGGGCTGGTTTTTACAATAGGGATTTATTAACTTATACATTTACAGTTCTGAGGCCATGAAACTGTTCAAATTAGGCATCATCAAGAGATGCTTACTCCCCAAGCTGTAGCTGCATTTGCCAGTCTCTGCCTTCTCTTCCAGGCCCAGTTGCTTTCAGCTTCTGGCTTCCTCTTTCCTGGGTCGCCTTGATTTCAGTTTCTTGCTTTCATGGCATTCTCTCTGCTCCTGTGGATGTCTCTCTTTCTATTTCTGTGGACTCCTCTCCTTATATTACTCCAGTTTATAAAAGACTACAGTAAGAGGACTAAGACCCATCCTGGGTCATGGCCTACTGAAGTGATGTAATCAAAAGAAAGATCCCTTCACTGAATCTTATCAAAACATCCCATCTACAACAGGTTTACACCTACAGGAATGGATTCACTTAATATAATTTTCTGGGGTGTACAAGAGATTCAAATTACCACTGACATTAAGACAGCAGAGGTGTAAACAGTACAAACAAGTCCTACTATACCTCTTTTCTCGGTTCCCTCTGCCAAGAACAATAGGTGTCCAGTGACTCTATTCTTTATGTTTCAAGTAGGGGAAGTAATTTTGGCTAGCTTTTATTCTCAATGTCACAGTCTTTGTGTCCTGGATGTTGTGCCAGTTTCTGTTTGTGAATAAACCACTATTTGCCCATAAGGTCTATATAAATATAGGACCACAGTGTGGGAGCTTAGCAAGGCTGCCATTTTGTTCTCCAATACTGGTAACGACAAGATCTTAGGTATGCCATATGATTAAAGGTCTGAGACAAAGTGGGTGATAAGGTTGTTATAGAAAGGAAGCAAGAGTGTGGGAGGAAAGTGGATGTGGCTCAAGTGATAAGGCCTCCACCTACCATATGAGAGGACCTGAGTTCGATCCCTGGGGCCTCCTGGTGAAAAAGAAGAAGAGAAAGCATGTTCACTCAGCAAGCCAGTGCCCACGTGAGTGCCTGCGTGGTGAGCCAGTACCCGTGTGAATGTCTGTGTGGTGATTCAGTGCCTGCTTAAGTGAATCATGTAGCAAGATGATGACACATGAAAAGAGAGACAAGGGAAGAGTCAAGGTGAAGCACAGCAGAAACCAGGAATGGAGGTGGCACAATTGACAGGGAACCTGTCTCCCCATCAGAGGTCTACAGAATCAAATCCCGATGAATCCTATAGGAGAGAAAATGAGAAGAGAAGACAACATGGACAGCAAAAACAGCAAAGCGGGAAGAGGGGAAGGGGTGAAAATAAATTTTTTAAAAAGTGTGGGAAAGATTAGCAACACGTATACTGAAAATGCCAAGAATTAAAGCAGGAGAGAATCTCCTCTTTTATAAAAGGGAGTGATAGGATTCAGGAACAAGAATCAATAGAAATGAAAAATAAAATAAAATAAAATAATAAGTTAAAAAGAGAATGATCTCATATATGAGATTCAAAGTTTGGGGTAAGTGGTGATTCCAAGGAAGGAAAGTGAAATAGTTTGAAAATAGCAAGGAGGAACGAGTAGGATTTTCTCCCCCACATTCTAACCCAACTGCAATGTGGAAGAAAACACAGCTGTCACTTTAGAGGATTAAGAGGAAGGAAGTTCCTCAGGGGAGAGCAGGTCTTTGAACAGGAATGCAAAGGTAACATTTAAAGAAGAGGTGAGAATGCAGGGAGATGTGCAAATGATAAAAGTTGAAGGCTCTGAAGTTGGAAAGAGGTAGAAAAGGGAACAGGAAAGAGTCATGCAGAGACTTTTCATAAGTATAAGAGACTGGAAGGTGACTAACGACCTGGGTTTGGGGTTTCTTGTGGTGACAGAAGAAACAGGAATCAGGCTTCACCACATTAATCTCTGTGGATACAAAGCAGGAAGTGGTGGAGAGGCTGAGAGTGTTCCCTACACTCCAAATGCTGTGAGACCATGCTGAGCTGCAATAATTCTCCGGCATATGGGGAATTCTTCTGTTTCATCCATAATCTCAACCTAAATACAAATATTCAGATTCAGTCCTTTTAATTTCAAAATGAGAAAATCGAGACTGAGAAGGGTTAAGTGACTTCACTAAAATCTCTCCGTAAACTAATGAGGAAGCCAGGATTATAACACAGGCGTCCTAATTCTCAGTCTTTGACTTCTGGGTTTCAAGTGCCCTGTGCTGGGCTCCTAAATTCTTATGGTTGTAATCACCTTTAAAAATAGTTTTAGGCAGAAAATAGGCAGAATATTTAATTCACAAGCTAAAATTTTTCCTTTAAAAGTGATGTTATTTTGATAATATAAATACAGAATTTATCCACATTTCAAACATTTTTTACAAAATACTTAACGACTATTGCAGGGATAATACTAACTTGAGGATGAGGTGATGTTTTGGGGACCTGAAGGCTGAATAAAGAGTGTGAAATTGGGGTTACTGTGGGAACTTAACTTGATGAGATTCTTCTGTATTTCTCTCCTTCAATATTCCTGGAGGTAAAAAACACATTAAGTAATAAGCGCTCTAACACTGGAGATTTAATTTCTTTTGTCAGATGTTTTTGAACTTTATGACAGATTCTTCCCAGGGTGACATTATACAGTAACCCACATGTTTAGAAAGGCACATATATAATCCTTGATGGGTGTGTTATTATACAACTTATACAACTTCCTATACAGCTTCAGAGCGACTACACTGCTGAAATTCATTTGTTCTGGTTTTCTTATAAGAGAAATTCCATCTTATCATTGATAGACTATGTAGCTTTAAATTATTACATTTTATACTGGTCTTTCCTGTTTTTTTTTTTTTGTTTATTTTTTTGTTATGCTGGAAAAAATTGATCATAGAGGGTAAATTGAGTACAATTTGGAAAAAAATAAAAATTATAAAGATTAGGTGGAATAATTTATCTCTATTACATTAATGATCTGTGATTTTAGAGTTCTTTTATAATGAAAATCAACATATCCTATTTAGGTTGAAATTTATCCTTGAACACACACGTTTTAAGTTAGAATGATGTATTGATGCATCCACAAGCAAATTTAACTCAACTTGGCTTTATATGTGATTACAATCATGAATATATCACTTTCTAATAGGGGTATATCTTTCAGGTTTCCTAAATGATTTTGAGCAGTTAAAAGACAAGATAGTAATATAAAAATAAGGAAAAGATGCCTCATTTACCATGTTATTGCATTGAAAAACTTTAGCATTGAAATATAATTTTTCTGTCTTAATTTTCTATAAAGAATTTCAGTTTCAAACAAAGCGGTCTTAAAAACTGCCATGATGTTATGAATCAATTGCTTGATAGCAATTAATACACATAGCTGATCAATGAGGAATAGTAGAAAATCCCCTTGTCTAGGTACTGCCCCTATTGTCTTTATAATTCCAATTCTTTGTAAGGTTAAATGGAAAAAAATAAAAATAAAAAATAAAGAAAAACAATTTATATATCAATAACCAATATTTTCTTTACATTCTACTCCATCTTCCAAAATATTCAAATGCCCTTGTTAAGATTCCAAGTACTGCTGCAACCAGTGCTTCATTGGGCCCTGTCATCCAAATTCTTTTATCCTTGTTTTCAAAGGAACGTGTAGTGTGACATATCAAACATGATTTTCTTAACAGCTCAGAAGAATACTGCTTCCTCTGTGGAAATCACTGTCATTCAGATATTGAGTTTCTTGGCCCAGGAATCAACATATTTTCATCGCTAGCATAGTAATTATAGAAAAAAAAGTACCAGAAGGGATGTGACTCTTAAGCCATGCTTAAAAGACACAAGTACCATAGAATTACCACAATGAAATGTAAAATTACATAACTAAATCAAAACCTCCTGGAGGCATCAGATGTATCCTGTACAAGAAAAAACTCAGAATAAACCATTCCAAAGCTTAGGGAAATGAGATCCCAGTATTACTATTCAGAGTTATCTTACCAATTCCTTAAAGCAAAATTTGCTATTTCTTTATTTTCTAGGTAAATCAGTTGAGTCTCTCCAAATGATTGGGCAATCTGCTTATGTAGGACTTTCTTCACATGACATATATTATAACTTATTTAATTATATCACAGGTAGCATTTTCTTTCTTAATTACCATCAGTTTGTCTGTAGAACATGTAAATTATAGCAAATGGGACTAAAAAAAAGTTAAAGTTTAAAGTTAATATAGTCACCTGAAAATTTCACAGGAAATTAAGAAGAAATATTAAAACGAAGTTTTGAAAGGACTTTAATTATCATTCTGATATCTTTAAATATTTCATTACCTAATCACATTGCCTCATACCCTTCATATTTTAAAGAAAATCAAGAAAAATTGGGCCTCTATTCTCCCTTTTCTGCACATCTTTTAAATTTTTAAGTCCATCTTAGTGTAAAACAAGTTTTGTTTTGAGTAAAGACAGAATAATTCACCCAGACATCACTCCAACTAAAAACATCTGGAGAAGATGGACAAGACACTAAAAAAGTTTCAATATATCAAAAAGGTGTCAAGCCTATGGAAAATTCAGGGAATAATATTTTAAAAAAACACAAAAAACACCAAGGTACCCAGACTGGTGACTTTGACTTTTAGAAAGGGTCAACATTCCCAAAATTCCTAGGGTCTGAATACCTAAGAATTGAACCAATAATTCAAAAGCTTATGGGATAAAATTGGAGTTCAGGGTCTAAAAGAAGAGAGGTTCCTAATAAACCAGGTGTGAGGTTTAGTCGTTGAAGGACTCTGCCCTAAAATAAAGGTAAATTGAAAATAGAGTGTATTAGGGTTCTCCAGGGAAACAGAAGCAACAGGATATCTATATATCTGTGTCTATCTGTATGCTTTTTTATCTATATGAAAATATTATTCCATTTATTACAGGAATTGGTTCATGAGATTGTGAGGATTGGCAAGTCCAAACTGTGTAGGGCAGGCCACAATTTGGGAATACCCATGAAGATTTCAGTGAATTTCCCAGGAGAAGATGCTGGCTGAAGCAGAGATGGAAATTATTCTATCTGACTGCAGAAATTATCAGTTCTCCTAAGGCCTTCAATAGATTAGGTGAGATTTCTTTCACCCTTAAAAGCAATTTGCTTTGTTGATTGTAGATGTAATCAGCCATAATTCAGTCAACTGACTAATGATTTAAATCCATGAAATATCCTCATACTAACAATCAGCCAGTGCTTTCTTGACAAAACTCCTATTGGTCAGATTCAATTGCTCATTTTTTTTCTTGGTTTTGTTCATATTTTATAATACGCTGTTTGTTTGTTTATACTGCCTGCTGGATGTTGAACATAAAGAGCCCTAAAAATCTTTGGAGGCTGCAATGGTATTATATTCTTTAGAGAGGATTTACACTGGCTTCTGACAGGAGCCTAAGTACAAATGAATTCCATATTACCTTAATCTAATCAGAAAGGAAGATGGAAGAAGAGTCCCATTTACTTAAGTCCCTAAGGTGGTTTGTCTACCTGATGATTAATTTCCCCAAACCACAGCATTTTTCAGTTGTTGGTTATTTGCTTAATATAGTCTATTACTTAATATATTTTAGTTGCTTTCTTAAATGACTTCTATCCAAGATGTTACTCTTCTCATATATCAGGACTTTGAAATGAAAAAAGAAAATAGGGTTTAGGAAGCTAAAAAAGACTGTAGAGAATGATCAACTACATTTAAAATGAAGTTAAAAAATGTAAAACAAAAGTGAGAAATAGGAACCAGGTATTTTGGGCTAATGCATTTATACTAACCCCTTACGATCTCAATGAAATATGAAAAAATATCTTAAATGCTTTGAAGATTTGATAAGATAGGAAGAGATCATTAGGGCCACCCAGAGAAATAAACCCAGTATGTAAAGCTACTTTTCCTGCTGGCAAGATTTACCAATCTGGGAGAAAGAGCAGCAAATTAGGGTTTCAGTTTGGGTAGCAAGGGAAATAGAGGTCAATGCTCAAGGCCACTTAAGGTAAGAATTCAGATGAGCATTTCTCTGTATGCTCACATTTTATGCTATGATTTTGAAAAAGTATGTCTTTAGATTAGGGTTTGACTGAACAGCTGTTTGTTAAGGAGACTGAGCCTGCAACTCATGGGTCCAGTCAGCCATCTCAGAGGAAGTCAGGATTGGAAATACATTTAGCCAGAAGGATCTGTGGAAGATCCTTTTATCTGATGGCTTGGACAACCTCAAATTGCATGCAAAACCATCATGATTTTTGAGAATTTTGTGTGAGCAAAATGACTGCCAGGCTGGACTGAAAGGAACAGAGATGGGATAAGTAAAGGAAAAATGACTTCAATGGTAAAGCCACTGAAGCAGAGATTTCAGTAGATGAGATTTCATCAGGTCAAGAGAGAGGGGCTCCTGAAATTTGGATAGGTTGAGGCTTCTGCACTGACCATTAGAGAGGGTAGGGACTATGCCCCAGTGTTTGGGGAGATCTTTGCCACCACCGCAGGGCTCAGAGAGGATGGTTCTTATATCCTGGCACTTGGGGAAAGCATGGTCACTGCCCCAGTGCTTGGAAAGGGCGGCACTGCTTCTTCAGTAGGCTCAGGGGGAAAGCATTGATCCACAGATGACTCTCAGATCTTGGAATCTAACGGAATTTCCCCGCTGGATTTTGGACTTACTTGAGATCCATGATCTCTTTATTCCTTCCAATTTCTCCCTTCTGGAATGGGAATGTCTATCCTACACCTGCCCCACCATTGTATTTTGGAAGTAGATAATATGATTTCTAGGTTTCATAGGTTCACAAAATCGAGAGGAATTTTGCCCCAGGGTGACCACACCCATAACTATTAGTAATACTTAGGAGACTTTGGATTCAGAGTTACTGATATGACAAGGATTTGGGAATATTGAGAAAGAGTGAACGTATTTTGCATAAGGGAAGAATATGCTTTTTGGGTGTTTTCAGGGGGTAGGATGTGGTAGATTGAATCATATACCTCAACCAGTCCCAACTTTCTCTTATTTTACTAAGATCTATCTGTTCTGTTGCCAACCTGGGTTAAGTTTAGGGATGCAAGCAACAGAAACCAAAAGATTATATTAAACAATAAAGGAGATTTATCAGAATGCTTTTGGGGGAGCTCAGAGATGGTTATATTGCTGGAACCCCATATTTGGAAAATAGACAGGGTTTAATGAACTCTAGAGGGTTTGGTAAAATCAATAATAATTATGCTGATGCAGGGACAGGGAGGTGTGAATCTACAATTGCTTACAATTTGACATGTTTTAATTAACATAAAAATGATTATCTTTAACATGTATACATGTTTTTTAATCCTGGAAAACTTCTAAACACAGCAAAAAATTTTTAAATGTGTGAACCATGCATCACTGGCAATTACTGCAAAAAATTTTTGCCAGTGCTATTATTAAAAATATTTAACACCATCTCTAAAAGTTATTTTACATTAAGATATCATTGTCCAGTTACACTGAGCGATAAGGGAGCAAATAGTTAAGAGAATGAGAATTGTGTCATTTTAAGACCAATAATAATTTTGCATGACGTTTTTAAAACAGTTTATAAATATCCCCAGATAAGGAATTGAGTGGTAATTGGAACAGTAGCTACTTAGAAGGCTGCTGAAAAATTAACCTGCTGAGTTATGTCTTGTCAAAAGTGTCTTAAAATGCCTGGGGGAAATAATTTGCTGGTTTAGGCAGCAAATGTCTTTATCAATATGGTATTTGGAAACAAAGTTGAAGTTATCCAAGATCTAAGGCTAGAAAATTGCAATTGGGAAAATTTTTATAAATTGACTGAATTCAGGACCAAAAGAAGTGGGAAAAGTGGTAAAGAAGAAAGAAATTAAATAATGCAGATTTGGGGGATTAAAAGAAGGATGGTTTTTAAGAGCAAAGGAGAAGAGAAAAGCTGGATACTCTAAATCTTAGGAAAAGTAAGGAAACAAGAACCTATAACTGAAGTTGTTGTGGATGAAAATTAAAACCCCTAGCCAATAACTTCTTCTGGTGAGATACTCCACTCAAAGCTTTTGGGGACTTCTTATATAAGATATTTTCCCCTACCAGAGATAACAGTGAACTTGAGTTGGCTGAATTATAAGGAACTTGATTCTAGAATGATTTGCAAATGGGTGGATAATTACCAAGCAATTGTCTCATTGACTGGAGAAAAATCAAACAATTTTGAACTAGGACTAGATTAATAAAGAATAAATTCTTTCTCTAGACCTTCTGTTTTGCCCTTTGTGTAACTTTAACTTGCCTGCCAGCTTCAGCATAGGCAAGGTGTGTACCTGGGTCTTTGCTGTGCTCATGAGATGATGGGGAATGGTGATGACAGAGATTTATTACTCAAATTGTCTTCCTACAATTGTAATACACATTTATAGCCAGTGGGGTAGGTACAAAAACTGAAATGGAATTCCATAAACTAATTCAGATTAGTGCCATGAGTCTAAAAACAGTTGACCTCAGGTTTCTTTTCTAAAAAATGGTCATGTTAAATCTCTGTGCTCCTTTTGGATCATGCTTCTGTGCTAAATATGTAACTCTCTGAGCATGAATTATTTTATAATGGAAAGAGTTGTTCTCAAATAATTCCTTTTAAATAAAAATGTTTTTTCCCTCTTTTTGATCTAATCGTTAGACTCCACACTTATTTGCTGTTAACACTAGGGGTCAGGCTATGAGTAGTTCTGTTTTCTATGAGCCATTTTAGATAATACTAGTATTTTAGGTATTTGGGTTTTATTTTTTGGTTATAGCTTCAGAACTTACAGTATTTATTGTGATATGAACTTTTCAACAATAAAATATTAAATAACTTAGTCAAGAGAACATCCCCAAAAAGTAAAAAATTAAGGAAGTAAAATATATACTTCTGAAGTTTGTCTCAATATTGCAAATAATAGTTCAACAAAGGTTTTGAAAGTAAATATTACAACCAAATGCATAATAATTAGCAATCTTTATTCTTATTACCTAAATATATGTTACATACATTTTCCTAATCTTCTCTGTGTCTTTCTTCTTCTCTTTTTCATATTTCTCCATTGTAGAATTAAAGTACCACAGCAAAGACATCAGCTTTCCACAAATTCAAAAATACCTTGGAAATCAAACAGAAGGCATTCAGGAAGTTGCAAAATTAATAAAATCTACCTTAAGCTTACTTTCTAAATGATTTTAACATAATGCTTACATCCTTTAGCATTTGTGAGGGTTTATTATTTCATTTATTGAACATAAATGATGTAGGTGTCTAACATACCATGTACATAATCACACTCACACACAAGTGCATAGCACTATTTAGGCTGTAGTGGTTGGGAGCCATGCACCCCAGAAAAGATGTTCTTAATTGTAATTCATTCCTGTGACTGTGAAGCCATTTTAAATAGGATTTTTTGATGAGGTTACTTCAGTTGTTACCCAACTGAATCAAAAGGGCTTAATCCTGTTTCTGGAGTCCTTTGCAAGCAGAATGAAATTCAAACAGACAGAGAGAAAGCCACAGGAATCAATGGGAAGCCAGAGGAACACAGAGAAGCGAGGAGAAGCTGACGTGTGCATTCCCAAGGGAGAGAGGCGCCAAGACCAAGCATCATGGCGGCAGCCCCTCAACACCGCCGTCTTCTGGGAGGAAGCTCTGTCTTGATGACACCTTGACTTTGGACTTCTCCTAGCCTCGAATCCGTGAGCCAATGAATTCCCGTTGTTTAAGCCAACCCGTAATACGGTATTTGTTTAGCAACTAGGAAGCTAAAGCATAGACATAGTACTTTTTTACATAGAATTACCATATTATTTCACTATTCATCACACTTCAGTACTCCAAAATAGAGCAGAGGAAGGGTGTTAAAATGTGGCTAGTAGTCTTCTCTAAGAGAAGGCAAAAAAACGTAAAGAATTTAAGATTGGGCTTCACACGCCACACTAAGTAGAGCAGGTCTCACAGCAAAATGTAAAAAGAGAAAATGCTTTCTTTGCATTCTACTCAGACAACCTCTTAACTACTGAAACAACTGAATGCATCCTTTTTGTATATCTGGATATCTATTCCCAATTCATTCACTTTGGTCATATGAGCCTAGATAGCAGTGATTAAGGTTTTTTAAAAATTTTATTTTAGCCAGTATAAGACCATGCATGTAGATCTTTAAGACATTTGTACCCACTCTAAAAGAAGAGGTTCTTCAAGAAATTCTCTGTTCAGCCAACCAATATAATCGACCGTCTCCATGTAAGTCTTTACTTGAGAAATCATTTGATAAAAGATTAAGACACCACAGTGTCAGAGGACAGGAAAAGAAAGGTTTGTTTGTTTGTTTGCTTGCTTAAAGGACGGTTATTGGGGTTGAGACAAATAAACTGAGCACAAGGAAAAAGGAAAAGCGATTTTCTCTGCCAGTCATGTTCTGGTGTCCTGACTCAGCGCTTTGTAACTCAAGGCTGGATTTTCCCAATGCCGAGGTCCCGCAGACTGGGGCTGCCAGACTGTCTGGATCAATTGACCTTTCCTGTTTTTTCGCTGGCTTTTAAATCCTCCAGCAATATTTTATTTTGTCCAGAGCATCTTTCCAGACCTCGACAGGCAGGTTGCCTCTTCTTGTATAGAAAGTGATGATGCCTCACTGAGAGATCTCAGGGGTGAAGCGCTAAGGACAAACCAGACATTCCTTCCTCCTTTCTGATGCTACTGATTGGAAAGGAAAAACCCCTATATCCCTTGGGGTTTTTGTGGCAAAAGGCCTGACTTATCTCTCCAAATGGCAAGGATACAATAGTACCAGAATTTTAAAATAAAATAAAGAGTAAAGAATACATTTTTCCGGAAGCATTTTACCCTTGTTTTTCACTAACAATAATACAATAACCAGGTGAAGCGCTTTTCTGTTGTTCTTGTCCTTTGACCCCCAGTAGTTCATCCACCCAGGCTTTCTAGAGCATTTGAGCCATTGTGCTCTTCTTTCTAAATCTCCTGTACAGTCTGGATCATTGTGCCCTGAGAAAGAAGCACCTAACCCGCGCACTGACATGTAGAATCACCCTCGACCTCCCAGGACCAAATAGTTATGGGCACAAAAAGCCTCTGTATTGCATACTTTTTCCTCTCTATTGCATATGTGCATAACAGGACTCATTTTTGGCAACCCTGGAAAGTGTCAAGTCAGATTGCTGAAATTCACATTTTTCAGTGTTATACAAATATATGACAAGGAAGAAGGCAAATTAAATATCTCCTTCATCCTCTAGCTGATTATTAATCTACGATGTACAGCATTAGCAACTATAATAAAATGTCCAAGTCTTTTAGGGAAGGACTGACATCATGTAAATGTGATGCATATCTATTCTTCATGCATATAAATCATCATTGCTTGGATCTCATTCTGCTTATTTGTTGCCTGTATTCATTAATAGTTGCTTGGGGATTATTTAGTAAAAAAGTAAATGTACACCAGTGACTTAGGATTTAAGAAGATCTTGCTGTGGATCTATTTAGTAAAGTGAATAATCCTTTCTTAATTAGTAATTCTGTGTATTTTATTAGTGTGTGAATTTGATACATTGATAGAACATGAGGCAAGCACAAAACATTTTGTTTTAATAAGAGACATGAATAAAAAATATAAAGATACAGTTTATTGAGTGCTGTCATGTACCAAGCATATCATCTCATCAAAATTTCAACACAAACCAAATGGAAGGTTCTTGCATGATCCTCAGTTTATAGGCAGTGGAACTGAAGCTTAGAGAGGAAAAACCGCTCACCCAGAATTTTACAATGAGTAACAGACAGAGCTGGGATTCAAAAGTCAATTCCAGCTGTCTCTGGAAGCCCATGTGTGAAACCACTCTGCTGTACCATCTTGCTAGAACAGAGACTTTTCCAAAAAGCTAATGGCAATTATTGCTATGTACCAGAAAAAACTCTCTCTCCGCCACCTGTGTCATCCCCAATGCTCACATTTAAGCAAAGTGTAATAGAAAAGGGCGAGCTGCCCAGGGGCAACACACAAAGAATGACACGGGTGTTTTTGAAAATGTCTTTTTTCCATTGGAAAAAATGAACATGTTAATTTATAATAATTTGGGAAATAGAGAAAAGGAAAAAAGACAAAATACACAAGTATTACTGTTAACAGTATTATCTCCCATCCTTTATTTCAAACTTAGTGGAATTATTCCAACATAGATATAATCATGGTTTAAAATACTGCATTCTAGTATTGTGTATTTGCTATAAATATGTTAAGTAGCTACTTATTCATTAATTCCACAGACTTTATTTTCAATAAGTTGCATTCACTTTATTTTCAATAAGTTGCATTTTAAGAGCTATTGTTTTTTCCCAACATTTTATTTTGATACAATTTCAAATGTGTAGAAGAATTGCAAGAAAGGCAAAAAAAAAAAAAAAAAAAAAAGAATTACTAGACACCCTTTACCAAGATTTGCCATTTATGTACATTTTGTTATGTGTGACATCATTTAGTCTCTCCTTCTCCCTGTCTCTACTATTTTTGGCATGTAGTTTATTTCAAAGGCTTTGGAAATGTTAAACAATGCTAAAGGAATAACCTTGACCAGATGCCTTTTTTTATTGTTGGAAGTGTAGACTCAAGGTAAATTCCCAGATCTAGGGTTGCTAGGTCAAAAGGTAAACAAATATGTAATTTTGTTAGCTATTATCAAATTCCCCTCCATAAGGGCTGAACAGATGTGCCGATCTGCATTCAGTCATGAATGAAAGCATGTTCTTCACCAGTGCCTCACCAATAATATAGGTTGGGACACCTTTTAGTTTTTAATTTGACATCTGAGAAATATATTTAGTATAGCTACATATTTTTTTCTCTTAAAGTGAATTTGCCATACAAAATTATTTTTTGTTTGTTTTTATATAATCAAATTTATTGGTCTATTTTTTCATCTCTGGATCTTCAGATTTTTAAAAAAATCTTTTTCCTGCACTCAGTTTATACAATAAAATTTACCTTTTTCCCCCCTAGTACTATTATAGTATGTTTTACATGTACTATTCTGATCTATTTGCAGTTTATACTTGTGTAAGATATGAAGAGTTGATCTAATTTTATCTTTTTCATAATGTCTTTTAGCAGCATTTATAAGGAATCTATCTTTGTCTCAGAGATGTGAGATGTTATTTTTTTATATACTAGGTTTCCATATGTGTTTCAATCTATATCTGGATATTCTACTATATTCCATGGTGTCATCAGGCATCAGTACGACGAGCGCGTTGTGACTGTATAAACATTACATAATGTTTTAATATCTGTAGGATGAGAACTCCTTCAAATTTTCTTTTTCATTTGTTTTACTACTTACTTTTGCATGTTTATTTTCCATATCAACTCTTCTATCTAAACCAAGAAACTAACATGAATACATTATTATCATGTAGTTTCCGACTATATTTTGATTTTGCCAACTATCACCATATTAACCTTTATAGCTAAAGATTACATTTCAGAATCACACTGTGCATTTGTTTGCAGTGCCTCTTTAGGCTCCTTCAATCTTGAATCGTCTTCGGCCTTTTTCTTTCTTTAACTTCATGGACTTGACTATTTTGAAGATTTCGGGCCAGCTACTTTGTAGAATGTTTTTCAATTTGAGTCTGACTGAAATTGCCTCAAGATTAAATTCAGTATATGCATCTTTGGCAAGAACGTCACAGCAGTGATGCTATGTTCTCATTGCATCATGTTGTGCTGTATGACATCGTTTGTGCTGTTACTGAAGATGTTACGTTTGATCAATTGATTGAGAGGGTGATTTCCAGTCTTATCCACCGCAATGTTACCCTTTTATAACTAATATATATTTTGTAAGGAGGTAGTTTGAAACTATGTAAATATTCAGTTAATCAACAATCTTTATGTGTCTATCAATCATCTATCTCAGTATAAAATCATGTTTTCCTTTTACATTCAATGGGTTGAAATATGTTATTATTATAGTTTATTGTGATGCTCATATTACAACAAGCACAATTCAGTGTCCTTTTGACAGGTCCTCGTCATTATTTGAGCACTTTCTTGCTCTCTTGCACACAGACAAAGATGCCCCCAGCTCCTCCCTTGGAGTCACTCATTCCTCCAAGAAGCCTTGACTGCTTTGGGTGCAGAATGCTTTTAAGAAGCAAAAATTTAATGTGCTACTGTATCATTGCTCTTGGGATTTCCTATCCCCATTCCTTTCAGTAGTCAGAACCAAGAAAATATGTGTACCTCTGTTATTTATTTTTATATCTATTTATACCTCATACAAAACCACGGTCATGCTAATAATTACAATTCAAATCCAACACCGTAGGATTTATTCCTACTTCCTCCTTTTCCTTACTTGTAACTCTTTTTTCCGACAGTGAGAAATCTGACTTTCATGATCTGTAATTTGTTTCTTATTTTATCAATTCCCTGGTATGTAGCTAATCTTTCATATCCACTGCTACTCTTTATCCACAGCGATGCCGTACTCACCCACTGGGTCTTTCTTAAAAAATAATTTTATTTCAAATTCAAAAAAATGAAGTAACAGAAGAAGACAGCTAAACAAGTTACGGAAGCATTACTCTTAAAAATTTCTGTCCATGCACTTTTATCTCATCTGATTCCAAATGCTAAAGCAATTGTTCCTCTCCTGTTTATTAAGATACACAGATGAACACAGATTAAATGACATACTGAAGTTCTCCTTATTAATGAAAAAAAAAATGAAGAGAAAAACATGCTCAATCATATTCATATCTCACAAAACCAAACCCCATGTTCTTTTTTTTTAATTTTACCTTTGGCATTAATATAGTACACACGTGGTTTTTGCTACAGAAACATTACCGTGCTGTTAACTACGCCTGAGTCTCAGCGCCTCGGCCAGGCTCCCCGCGGGAAGCCTCCTCGCAGCTCGCCGGCCGCGCTTTCCTTTCTCACCCACCACCACTGACCTCGCCGCCCGCCCGGGGATGCTGCTTTGCTGGGACACCCCCTTGCTGGCTCCAGCTCTCCTACGGGTGATCGTCTCACCCTAACAGGCTCTCACAGCCTGTGGCGGGCTGCCTCAGCCTGGCCCCTCCTCTGCACTTGGCTCTGTCATCTGGGTCCCGCACCCCTTCTTGGGTGCCCTCCTTGTTGCCGGCAGCTCCAGCCATCATCTCGGCCACCTCGGCTGCCTCCCGCCTGCGGAGCAGTCCTCCGCCTGGTTCCACCCCATCACGAGGGTTCAAACAGAACTGACCAGGAAGGGAAGAGAAGGCAGGAAGGAGGGGAAGAGGGAGGATGGAAGAAAGTGGAGAGTTGTTTCATTTGTTTTCATCTTTGCTGCTTTCTATGGCTATACCTGTTTAAAACTATTACTGTCCTTCTGAATATGGGTTTAAATGTACATAATATGTAGTTTATTTATTATTGTTATTTCCATTTTTATTATCTTCTTTCAGGAAGAATTCTTTGTAAATATTTCAACATTATACAACTTACTGATGCATTCTTATTGCTTATTGCCAACTGATTTTGATGACAAATTTTTGTGAATCTTCCATATGTACTTGTAAGAGGGTGTGTTTTCTGTTTAGTTGGTGTAAAGTTTGTTCTACATTCATATACATATACCTTTTCTTAGTGGTTACGCTATTTAGGTCTCCTATATCCTTACTTATTGTTTTGTTCACTTGATCTTAAATTAAGAACAATAGTCACATCTACCATTGTTAGTGTGTTTCCACCTACTTCTCCTTTCACCTCTTTTCATCTCCTTTCACCATCACCTGCAGTTTCTACTTGATAAAGGCAGTAAAGTATTACTTAGTATAGAGACATTCATTACTGTTACCTCTTTTTGGGAAACTTTGTGGTTTATCATTAAAAAGTATCCACATTTGTCACACTTGGTATTTTTTGGCCTGACTTGACTTTGCTGATATCAGCATAACAAAACCTACTTTCCTGTAGTTTCCGTTCAAATGATATGTTCCAGACTTTTCCCTTATTTTAGCCTTTGAGTTATTTATTCTAGGTATAGTTCTTTTAAGCAGAATGATAGCTCTGCATTTCTTTGTTAGTAAAATTCAAACTCTTCTTTTAATGGTTGAGTTAAGCTGTGATGGTTAGGCTCATGTGTTAGTTTAGCCAGGTAGTGGTGCCCATGTTTTTGATCGAGAAAGGATTGGCCAAATTGTACTGTGAGGACATTTTGTGGCCTTAAAATCATCAGTGAGTTAATTGCATCTGTGGCTGATTACATCTACCATCAACTGAGGAGACGGCCTTCAACGATGAGAGATGGCTCATCCAATCAGCTGACGGCCTTAAAAGGAGAGGTGATTTCAGCAGTCGGAGGAGAGAATTCCCATCTCTACTTCAGACAGACAGCCTCTCCTAGGGAACTCACTGAGGACCTTTGTCCAGGTTCCTGGCTTGCAGCCTGCCCCGGGGAATTTGGACTTGTGCATCCCCACAGTCATGTGAAACATTTTTATAAAATCTCATAATATTTAGATACCTCATGTTGGCTCTGTTCCCCAGAGAACTCTGACTAACACATAAGCCCATTCACATTTTTTGACATGACTGGATAACTCACATTTTATGTTACAGTTATGTGCATTATGTTATATTTCCTTTGTTTCTTTCTGTACTGGTCATGTTTGCTTTGTTTTCCTTTTCAAAATCAGTTCGTTATTTAGAAGAGCTTGTATTTTTGTTTAGTAATTACTTTTTCTTCTTTTATTATACAAACTTTTATTATCTAGTTTTTCAATTTTAGTATCATTTGACTCCTGCCTATTGCCTACATGGCAATCAGAGAGCTTATCCCACCTTCCTCATTTGTTCTTCCTTCTTCCATTATCTTAGTTCCATTATTTTCACTTCATCAGAACACATAATATTTATTCGTTATTGTTCAGTCTTCCTGACCACCTGAGCCTCTTAGTTCTGCACCTCAATGGAAAAAATGCTGGTCATAATCCCCTTTGTTGAAGATTCTTGGTTGGCTAAAGTTCACATTCTGGTAGATTCTACACAGGAAGAGTCTGTGATTTTTCAAGAGCCAGAATTCCTTGGGTTCTTGTATGTTGAAATTGTTTTTCTACAGCCTTGATACTTGAGTGAAAGTTTCTCTGGATATAAAATCTCTGATACATACTTTTTTCCCTTAAAATTGCTCCTCCATTGTTAGCTTGATTTAAGAAATTTCATGTGTGATTCTCTTGTTCTTTAAATCTATCCATTGTTTTCACTGTAAGACCCGAGGATAATTTTATCATTAAAGTCGTAGTTTTATTAGTTTATATCTTGGAGTTGATATTGTTGAGATCCCACTCAGCTAGCTCCCTCCGTTCAATGGTATGGATGTCAAAATACACCACACCACAGCCAGTGATTTGAAATAATTAGAAGGTTTATTTCTCACTTCTAAAAATGCAGAGTGAGAGGTGTCGCTGAGCAAGGAGTCCCAGGGCCAGCAGGCAAGAGGGCTTTCAGATGTCCTGGAGAGATAGAGGGCCTGGTCCTGTGGATGTGTGTGTACATATATGACAGCAGGAGCCTGCTGGGGGCGTTTTGATAATAACAAGGCAGACTAATTTAGGGTGGCTGATTCTATGGAGCATAGAAGAATGGTGGGTTGCCTCACATCTGAATTTTGGGCTTAGCAGAGTGCGTAGGGCTGGGAGCTCTGATAGTATTTGCCTTACTAGAAATTAACAATGTCCTACTAGGTATTAGCAATGTAGCATCAGTTTGCTGTAAGTGACTTATTGCTTCTGATTTCTTTCTCTTCAATCGTTTCAATTAAAATTCTCAGGTACTGTGGAGTGTCTTTGCGACATTTAGAAAAAAATTCTTACTCTATTTCCAGAATTTTTTACATTAAAGAATTAATTGTTAGTTGTGTTTTATTGCTTTGTTTTTCATCATCAGATTATAGGATTTTTGGATATATCTGTTTTCCAATTCAGCCACTTTCATTCTGACTACTTTTAATTTTATACTATTTTTCTTTTTATTTATTTGTTATTTTCCTAACTTTCTTCAATGACCCATGTTAAATTTTTGCTTAAACCTATTTTCCCTTGGGTACCTTACTAATTAGTTCTCAATGCTGACATAGTTTGGTCTTTCCCTTCTTCCTTTTTTTTTTTCCTGAGTGCAGGCTTTCATTTTGTTTCTTCCTTAATGTATAAATTACCCCTTGTGGTTACATATATCTCTATTTCTATGTATTTACCTATCTGTCACCTATTACCATACAATATGCTTGAGGATTATTTAACTCCATTTGGAATATCATATTACAGTGTTCTAATTTGTGGTTGTTTTACTGAGAGCAAATTTTCCTCAGCTAAAGTGTTTTGATTCTCACTTTCTGGTTTCCCCCTATAGTACCTGTGTACTGTCCAGAACTGCTTACATCTATTCATTTTGTGAACAAGATGCCAGTGGGATGATTTCCAAGGTTCCTACTTCAAAAGCATCTTTCTATGTCAGCACTGTAAAATGCACATTTTTAACGGTTGCCCTGTTTTGTTTGTTTATTTGGTCAATATAATAAAAGTTCATATGTTCTTTGATTTTTCTTGAATTCTTTTTTTCCTAGCAGGATCACAAATTTCCCCTTCTTGCTTCTTTTTCCTCTCCACCTTCTACTGTCCAAAGGCTATCTTTGCCTCTCTTGTGCCCTCATGCTCTCAACACTGCCCCTTTGAGCCTTATATCCTGAGTTCCTTCTCTGCATTTAGGGCTCTGGCTTACCAGAAATCCTTTTCGGTAGTTTCACACTCACTGTAGACTTTCTCTTTGTGGAAGTGACTTTAGACCAATTCCAGGTCCCTCTTCTCCTCTTCCCTCTTCCTCTGTAGTTTTTTACAGTCCCCTCCAAGCCACGTGTCTGCAAAGCTTGTGACAGGAGCTGGAGGGGTGGCACTGATGAAAATTGGTGTTTACAGTGATGTGATTTGTGTAGTCTTATTTTTTCTGGAATATGACCTGTGTAATTCTGGGACGTAAGAAGAGATTTAGGTGTATGCAGCTGCCATTACCCAGAGGTCCTCCCATTTTATGGATATTTGTTGAAAACCTTCAGTATAGTTAAAGCACTGATCTAAGCACCACAAATATTTGGAGAACAAAATAATAAATGCATCTGTCCCACAGAGTTTACTATGGGAAGCAGAAAACAAGAAACAAACAAACCAGTTCAGACTATGCCAGACTATAAATGACATCATGAGGGAGAAGTATGACGTAGCATAAGACTTTGAGAATGACAGATTGCCAGGAAGCTGCTCTTCAGTAGGAATTCTTTGAGTACAATTCTTACGGAATTGGAGGCATGGCCTATATGGGTGTGCGGGGCAAGGAAAGTCCAGACAGGGGAAGAAAATATACAAAGGCACTGAGGAAGAAACAAACTGCATTGTAAAAGAGAAGAGTCAGTTGGGGGATCCGTGGAAGGGAATACTATAATCCAAATCACACAAGGCTTTCAAAGTTACGGCATGGCCTTAGGTTTATTTTATGTGTAGAGGAAAGCAAATGAAGGTCTTGGAGAAAGGCAGTAACATAGCCAGCATATATTTTTGACTTCTCACTGATTGCTGTTTGTGGAATAAATGTAAAATGGACAAGAATGAAACAAAGCAGAATAGTTAGGAGGCTATTGCCGTACTCCAGGTGACAACAGTGACTTGGTTTAGGACAGTAGAGGGAGATTTTGAGAAGTGGCAGTGCTGACAGGAACTGCTAATGGATTTGTAGTGGAACATGAGAGAAAGGAGGAGACCAGAATGACTCCAGAGCCTTAGAGCTGGGCATCTGTGTGTGTGTGGCAGTTATTTAACTGAGCCAAGGACCACAGAAGTAGCATCAGGTTTGGATGTAGGGAAAGGAACGAGCAGTTTCACTGGGATCTTTTGAGTTGCCCATTTTCAAGTGAATGTGTCAAGGAGTAGGATGCATATATGTGTTTGGAGGTCAGTGTGAAGTTCAGACCCGAGTCACACATTGGAAGTGATAAGCATTTAGATAGCACTCTAGGTCATGGAAATGCATAAGGTTGCTTAGAGAAAGAATGTAGGGAGAAAAGAAATGTGAGAACCAAGGGCCAGTCACTGAGCATTCCAATATCTGGACATCAAGCACAGGAGGAACAGCCAGCAAAAGAGACTCTAAAGTCTTGGCCAGTGGGGCTGAAAGAAGTAGGTGCAGTGCAGTGCTCAATTGGAGTCTGAGTGCCGAAATTCAGATGAGGACTGGTTTAGGGTCATCAAAGGCCATGAAAAGAGTGTTATCATTGAGTAGCGAGTGCAAAAGACCACGTAGAAATGATTCTAGAGAGAAGGCAGAGTGAGAAGCCAGAGAGAGTAGGTGAATAGAACACTTATTTGAGGTTTCTTATAAAAGGGTCTGATACATGCTGTGGGGTCAAGAAATTTTTAAAAACTTTTGGTTTAAGAATATACACAAAAGTGCATATGTAATAAATATACAGCCTGATACATTTTCACAAATTGAAGAATCTGAAGATCGAAGGACAAAATATTTTCATCTTCCCAGACAATTTCAGTGCTCCTACCAGTTTCTTGTTACCCTGTAAGGAATAAGCCCTATAGTAATATCTAACACAATAGTGTTTCATTCAGCAGATGCTCTTTTGTCTGGTTTCCTTTGCAGTACATTGTGTGTGTGAGAATCATTAATTCGGTTTGTAGCTGTAAGTTTTTGATTCTCATTGCTATTTAATTCTTTGTTGTCTGAATATACTCTCATTTATCCACTAGAATGTTAAGAGGAATTTGGGTGGTTTACAGTTTTGGACTATTATGGATAACACTGCTATGTACTGTTCATAATTTTCTTGTTTCTAGTCACATATTTTCTAGTACATGACTTTTGGTGAATATATGAAAGCATTTCTGGGGGAATGGAATTGCTGGGTCACAGAAATCACATATGTTCAGTATTGACTTTTGAACTAACTCCCAGTTGCTGTATAGTTTTGGCAACACTTAGCTGCTTGTTTTGTCCATTGTGATGTGGTTTTAATTTGTATTTCCTTGATTAGGCAATCAGGTATGACAATCACTGGAAAAGGATGAGTTGGCTATTATATTATATCATAGTTCACTTAAACCTTTCTTTATAGTTAAGCATTTAGAATGTTTCTGATATTTTACTATTAAATGTGTGAAGGATATTTTAAATAAAAAATGTACTTGTATATTGGATCATTTTTATTTCCCCCAAATAGAAAACCTTGAAAAAAGAAATAAGAATATCTAGGCTTTGACATATATATAAAGGAAAAGCATTTTGTCCTGTGCTAATTTTCTGTTCTGTGGAAAATACCTACCCTGCGATGGTGTTAAGCATTAGAATATTATCATTGCATCATTTAACTTCTCCTTTTTAGACTATTTGCTTCTCCTCTATAATCTAGTCTTTTGAATAATATTCACTTAGCTTTATCTTATCTGATTATCTTGTTGGAGCCTTATAAACTTCAAGCACTTTCATTGTTTAACGTATTTTTTCAACCACTCATCTGTAATTTTCTTAAATTTATTGTTTTATTTGGTATTTGTGTTTCTTTAAGAAATATTTATTGTATTTCTTTTGACTTTTTATTTGTCTTTTATCTTGGTTTTCCTTTTGTCTTTAAGTTCTATAGCACTTTTTCATTAAATTTATTTTTAAGTTTTTCTTAATATAACTAACAGAAAATATATTAGGAGATTTGTTTAATTATATTGTACCCTATGTTAAGCATTTCCCCCCTTCATTTGGCTTTCAATGGATCTTTGGCCTTTCCATACTTTTTAAAAAGCAAAATAATGATCTAAAATCCATGGTCTTTGCCTGTACAAGTATAATTCACAAGAAAAGTCATGACATAGATGACTACTTAACAAAAGAGAAATTATAAATGAGTCTAACTCTGTTACATTGGGGAAATAGTTTATCATATATTCCAAGGTAAAAACCACTTGTGGGGTGCTAATTTCCTGCGGTTGTATGCCTTGCCTATAGTGACCAGATGTCTCTAGAGCACTTATTTGAAGTTTTGTTTACTGTGGCAGTTAGTGAGATCCTGTTGAGATGTGCATAAGCATAACCTCTGGAATGACCTCCTGACTCACTTTGAAATCTCTTAGTCATAAGAACTCTTTGGTATTTAATATTTCCCAGTGGAGCTTCTTAAGATCCAAAACCTGATTAAGATGTGACCTTTTCCAGACTGGAGGACTGTTTTTCTTCTCCATGAGTCACACAGGAGTTGAGCACCAGTCACTCCATCTCAGAAGTCCCTTTCTTCCCCCTGATGCTCATTCAAGAGATTAGGCATCTACAAAGCCTCCAGGCCCACCTCTGGCTCCAGAGACACATTTCGAGCTTCTATACTTTGTTCTCTGAATCTAGAGGCTCACTTTGAACTTGAGAAACTTGGCTGGGACTGTTGAAGACCCTTCAATATCTGAGAATGCCCAGTTGTCTACTTTGTACCAGCCTCTAAGGTCATATCATCTTTCCTCAGATGGTCTTCAACTCTAGGATGGGGACCTAGGGGTCTCCAGGTTTTCTTTCATCATGCTGACCCTATATTTTTGAACATCCTTTTATTTTTCAACCCAGGCACTCTCAAAAATAACAGACATTTAAAATTAAAAAGATGGACTGATGAGAAAAGGCTACAAAAGCAGTTTGAGGTGTGAGGAAGCATTGCTATAACAACACAATTTATAGTGTGTTGTAACCTCATGAGCAGTGCTTTTTATAAATTGAATAATGAGTAAGGAAAGTTTGGCAAAGTAACATAATCATTGGTTAATGCTCAACTGAAAACAAATGGAAAGAAGGCTTGGTAGGTATTGTCAAGTATTTACATTAAATATGAAACGTAAAGATGATGATATTAATGGTGTGGTTTTAGACTAGAATGCAAGAAGGCATTGGAAATTTTATTAGAGCTCACTCACACATTTTGTGGCAGATGATGAGTAATGAAAAATGAAATGCAAACTGAATTGGAGTGATAAAACTTCACAGTTACACACTACTGAGCCCTGGGGATCCTTTCCCAAGTTCTAAGCTGTAGGAGCATACTTGAAAGGCAGGAATCCTTTCACCTGCTTTAGCATAATAAATATCCATTCATTGGATGAATTAAAAATCAATGAAATAAAGAGGTTTTTTTTGTTTTGTTTGTTTTTACATTGAAAGAAGAAGAATGTGACAATGATACAGAAGACGTATAGTTAGGGAAGTTTGTAAGTGGAAGGAGAATTAATAGGAAAAGGTTACTTTGAATGGATAATGCAAAGATCGATGAAAGAGTAGAGAGAGGCAAAGCCCCTGTACCTAGCTCAGTCATTCTGAGTTTGTAAACCTAACACAGTTGTTTGGAAAGGATTCATGAAAGTTTTTGGGCTAAGGGTAGGGAACTTTTATGGAAGAAAGAGAGATGTAGTCAAAATAATGACTTCTGCATAGTAACTCATGTTTAACACTCCATTTTCTGATTACTTTTACCAACATCCCCAGTTACATGCTAGGACTAGCCCAAAGGAAGACTATACTGCTTAAAATGGAAAGTAAGCATGGAAGTTACAAAGATTGGAGAGCCAGAAGGTGATGTCTCTAAGAGAAATTACACTGAAAAAGTCAGAGGCCCATATAGCAAGGCAGGCTTTACCATCTATTGACAATGGGAAAGAAAAGAAAAATTTTCTACTAATTAATTTGCAGGAGGAGATGAGTATTTATTTCATTTGCTCTAATAATTCCTTGTCTCAGTATCTTAAAGATAAATTGAGACAAGTATTTAAGTAAGCATAATGACACACGGTACAAAAATATTTATCATAATTGATTTTAAGTTTATAAAATAAGAGGTAAATAAAACATATGATTTTGGACTATAGTATTTCTATGGAGTTCTGGTTTTGAAGTGATTTTAGTGAAATTTCTATGATGTAATGCTAAGAAAATGTATAAAAGTACAATACTGTTTATGTATGATTTTAATATGCAAATATTCATGTTTATAAAATAAAAAATAAAATGCAGATACACCAACTTATTAATACTGCTTCTTTCTCTCTCTCTGGATATTCATTTCATTTATAAAGGACTCCAGTAATAAATTTAAGACCCATTCTGAATGAGGTGGGTCACACCTTAACTGAAGTAGTCAGCGAAAGGTCCTTACAATGGGTTCTCATTCACAGAAATGGTTTAGACGTAAGAACATGTTTTTCTGGGGTACACACAGCTTCATACCACTATATGGGTACATTTCACTCAGATTTCTCAGTTCACCCTAACTCAGTTTCCTAGGGACTGTGCCAATGATGTCTTGCTGCAAAACAAATTACCTCAGAACATAGTGACTTAAAAAACATTTAATTATGTTTCATGATTTTGTGGATCAGAATCAAGGCAGGCTTGGTTGGGTGGTTCATTTCTATTTGAAATTGGCATTCAGCTGAAACAACCTGGAAGGTGCACACTGCTTCTCTCACAAGCCTGACACGGAGAAGGTTGTCAGATCTGGCATAGTGTCACTCCATCCTACCATGCCACAGAGCTCAAAGCAATCTCAGTCCAGCCTAGATTTGGGTCAAGCCTATAAGAGAAGTAGCTTCTCCCTTGATCTTGGAGTTCTGAACAGCCATTTAAAAATCTGCCTACCATGCTGGAGTTACCACATGGAGAAGACCTGTGATTACATGGAGAAGGGAGGGAGCCCAGCTAAGGTCAGGCTTCTAGACATCCTTCTCCATGTCAGGCATGTGGCAGCACCTTACTTGTGGCAATGAATATTGTTGTAGTTATCTTTTGCTCTATAACAAAGCACCCAAAACTTAGCAACTTGAAAGAACCATTTAATTATACTTCACAATTTTGTGGCTCAGAAATTTTGGACAGAGGTCAGCTGGATGGTTCTTCTGCTCTATGGGGCTTCAGTGAGATTTCTCCATGTCATTTACTCAGAAGGTAGGTGAATCTGGAGGGTCCAAGACTCTCACATCCCTGGCACCACAGAGAGGATGTTGGGAACACTGGGATCAAATGAGCCACTCTCCCTGTGCATGGAGTCTCAGAGCTTTCCTAACGTGGTCCTTCTAGGGGCAGTGAGATTTCTTGTATGATGGCTTAGGATTCTGAGGAGAAAAGGCAAAAACTGCCAGTTTTGTTAAAGCTTGATCCAGAACATGCAGAGATGTGCACCATACTTTATTGGCCAAAGCACTCACAGGCCATCTTAGATTCAAAAGGAGAGGAAATAGAGCCCACTTCTAGATGTAAGGTGTGTCAAAGAATTTACAGCCCCTGATCCTATTCTGTCCTAAAGGTTTATTCACAAAGGTCTCAGCAGGATCAGACATATTAATTCCCAAAACGCTTGTACCCCCAAGGTCTGACCAGACTAATTTCGGAAGCTTGTACATCCAACATAAAAGCACCTTTTGTATATTAACAATTAGTTTCATATTGCCTTATGTTTTGCCATCCTATATAGTCAGTACAGCTTTTCTCATATGTAACCCATATTTTTCTTCTTCCCATGTTTCTTGGTTGTTCAGGAAAATCAATCCTTCTACCTCTCTCTCTTTTTTGTCTTGTGTTCCTCCGTTTTTTAAAAAAATATAGATGCTAAACAAAGCATTCTGCTTACTACTCTTTAATGCAACCTCATTGCTCATCCATCTTTCCCTTCTCATGAAAATTTCCCCTTTGCTCTCTGAATTCCAGCCACTCTCTTTTGCACTTCTCAGGGTCTTGTTACCTAAAGCATTTGTGTATTTTTGAAACAATCTTCTGTTGTGCTTATCTTGCCAATATATCTCTTCTACTGGATTGTAAATCCTATGAAGACAAGGAACTTATATGTTTGGTCACTGTTATATCTTCAGATGCTAGCACAGAGCCCTAGTCCTGGAAATGACCTTGAGGACCATCTATTCCATATTCTTGCCTCTATGTGTGTCCACCCTAGTCCATATTGGATAATTGTCATTGATTCCATTTTTAAAGACCTTAGCATGGAGATGATCCATCAGTTTTCTTCTGTAGCACATTTCAATGTTTAATAACCCATAAGGCTCTCAACAAATTCTTCCTTATATCCATCCTAAACTTTATAAATGGTGTGTAGATTTAGAGTTCAATCTTAAGGAACTGGAAAAATGACTTCCGCTGTGAAAACAGATACTCACTCTGAATTTGAAGAAGTGTGGTCTGTATGAAATAAACTGAAAATATTACCTTCCTGAGCTGGAGGAAGCGATTTTCAATCAAGTGTTCTAACTCCACGGAGTGCTTGTGCCGCAGCCAGCTGAGTGATTGTCATTAGTTGTCTTGATGCAGCTCACCAGACACTCATGAGAACTATAAGCACCAGATCCAAAACGGACAGCAATAGACATAACATGATGCAGAGTCAGAAAAATTGTGGCTTTGCTATCTGGGTGATGAGTTATACACATGAATGGGTATTCCAAGATGATTACAGTAAACACATTTTGAGCATAACAGGGACAAGCTGAGGCAAGGTTCCTGTGCATGTTGGTGAGCCAGAGAGGACTTTACCAACAAGGACTCTCTTTCCATGAGGTTTTTAATTTTCTTTTTAAAATCATAGTACTACTGTGTTATTGATGACTGTACAATTTGATTACTTTCAGGTAAAGTTCTCCTTTCTTTTTGTTTGCCCTTTAAATTATTTTCTGATAATTGCTGGTGGTAGAAAGTTAAGAGTTTATCTGAAGAGGGTGTAAACTCTTGTCACTGAAGGATATGATAATTTTAAAATAAGCTACTGAAGATGGCTAGTCATTAGATTCAAGTCCTTATTACCTGGGTAACCTTTGGTAAATGATTTAACCTTTTTAATGCTTTTTATTATACTTTTCAATAGGAAAATAGAGATAACAGTATCTATATCATAAATTTGTGTGAGGATTAACTGACATAATTCATGAGAAGCTCTTGGTACCCATAGTGATTATCTCACCCAGTCAATGTAGGCAAAGCATGAGCCTGCTGATATTAACATATCTTCAGGCATTTTTAATTCAGTAAGCATTTGCCTATTACCTGCATAAATACAAGATGCTGATTCAGACCCTTTTGTGGAATCAAGGATGAAGTGGAGAAAGATCTCCATTTTAATCAGTGTAAGAAAAGATATGAGGTATATCTAGTGCAATATAAGTATTCAATAAATACTGGTCAATATTTTCAAACAATATTTATCAAATAAATGAAAATGTCATTATAATGCAAAGTAGAAAGAGATAGCTACCCAAAAAAGAAGTTGAGATAAAGAACCAAGTAGTTCAAATAGGAATTAGAATATTTTTAGCTATGTACACCAGAAAGGTGTGATGAAAAAGAATATTGAAAGTTTGGATAATCTGTGGTATAACAAAGATACCTTTTGTCTCTTTTGTCTTCTGAACAGGATGCGTTATGAATGCTTTTCAAGGATTCCCACAAATATCTTATTTGCTAGTTCAGCTATCCATCCAAAAGGAGAGTAGCACCAAATCTTATTAGATAAACTCTACAGATGAAGAATATAATAGGGTATCCATCTCCAATGAGCAGGTGTTCACTCTTCTATTCAAATCAACTTCCTTTACCCAGGATCCAGATCCTGGCCTCCCTTATCTGGTTCTCCATATGCTTCTCCTTCATTTCTGTATTTGTAGCCTCTTTCCTCTATTGGCTCTTTCTGTGCAGCTCAAGTCTCTAGCACAAAATACATAAATTCTATTCATCCTTAATCTCTATTGCACTCTTTCATGCTACAACTATGCTGACTTTGGAAAGTCATTTTCTTTTAAAGTCAAGAAAAAGATGATTCCAATCACAGTTCCATGTCACCATGACCTAGGTTTGAAATTTGGCTCTACCTTTGTTGTCTGGTGACCATGGAAACATTACTTAGCTTGCCTGAATCTTTCACTTTTGTTACCTGAGGCAAGAAATAGTCATTGCTACTTTAAAGAATGTTGTGAATCTGAAAAGAAGAAATGGTTGTGAAATGCTATGCATAGTGCTTTGCATATAATAAGCTTTCAGTAAATCACATAAACTATTACTACTGTTTTCACTTTTGTTCATTCTTTACACAATTTCAAATTCATGTCTGTAAAGGGATATATACCAGAGGAGCTACTAATTTTCACAGCCTTTTGCCTAAAGACAGACCACAGTTGTTGGCAGCACATATTGGATAAAACTGATTCAAAATCATGCAGTTCTTCAGGTTTGAAAACTGAAAGTCAGTGATTGAATCAAACACAGCTACTGAAACATGAAGGAGTATCCCTGGAAAGGAGAAAAGCCAATTAGAGTATATTAGATTCCTTTTGCTGCTATAACAAATGAGCACAAATGGAGTGGCTTAAAAGAGCACAAATTTATTCTCTTACAGTTCTAGAAGTCAGAAGTTCAAAATGAGTTTCTCTAGGCTAAAGTCAAGTTATAGGCTATGCTGGCTCCTTCTGTAGGCTTCACGGAAGAATCTGTTCCTGGTTTGTTCCCGCTTTCAGAGGCTATGGCATTCTTTGACTTTTGTCAAAATCACTCCAATTTCTGTTTCCATCATTACATCACCTTTTCCCCTGACTCTGACTCCTCCTGCACCCTCCTTATAAGCTGATTTACATCCAGCCCACCCAAATAACCCTGTTAAATGTCTACATCTCAAGACCTTAACTTAATCACAACTGCAATATCCCCTTGCCACATATGGAAAAATTTACAGGCTCCAAGGAGAAGGAAGTAGACCATTATCTAGCCTACCACAGTCCACCCTCTGGCCCCCCAAAGATTGACATCCACCCCATGCAAAATATTTTCATTCCATTCCATGTTTTCAAAAAGTTTCAACCCACAATAGCATCAAGTCCAAAATCTCATCTAAGTGCCATCAGCTTGAAAGTCTCAAATCTCATAATCTAAATCATCTGTCTCAGGTATGAGTGACACTCTTGTATGATTCTTCCTGGAGCAAAATTCCTCTCTGTCAGTGGACCTGTGAAACTAGAAAATGGGTCACCAGCTCCTATAATAGAATGATAGGAAAGGCATAGGATAACAGTATAGATATTTCCATTCCAAAAGAAGCAAAATGTAAGAAAGAAATAAGTCATATTCCCAAGTAATTTTGAAATCCAACCAGGCAAACTTCAATAGGTTTCAAGGTCTGTGAATAATCCTCTGTGGTTCCTGACTCTGCCCTCTGTGTCACAACTCCAGTCTCTTAGTCACACTTCCGTTATCATGAAGGGAAGCAGGTGCTTATAGCTAAGTACCTTTATCAACCTATTCTCTGCCTGTAGAATTTTGGAAGTTTTTAATGTTCACATTTCTACCTACAGTCTGTTTATGATGGTTTAGGTATTCTCTAAATGATATAACTTTTTCTAATGTGCTTGCTACTTCCTACTGAACCCACACTAGATCACTTTTAATGTCCATATTTCTACCATCAGACTGTTAACAAAATATTTGCTTCATCAGCATTCAACTTCTGGTACCACAGTCTGTATGAGTTATCTATTGCTGTCACAAAAATTTACCACAAATTTACTGGCTTAAAAGAGCACACATTTATTGTCTTCAGAATGTGCAGGTCATAGGTTAGAAATCCATTTCATTGGGATAATGGTAAGGTTTTTCCAGGTCTAGTTCTTTCTGGAGGCTCATGGAAAAGATCTGTTTCTTGCCTCTTCCAACATCTAGAGGCTGTGGTACTTCTTGTTTCTGGCCTGCAACACTGCAATATCTACTTCCACTGTTATATAAAATTCTCCTCTGACTCTTATTCTTACCATGTCTTTTTTTTTTAATTTTAAAATTCGATTATTTTTTATAAAAAAGTAATATAATAATAATTGTGACTCCAATTTCATGTTTAACTCAATATGTGGATTTGTATTTTTAAATTCCATGAAGGGTTAGTGAATTTTACATGCTCACATATATGTTTTGTTTTGTTCTTTTAATTCTCAGAGATATTTATTTTTTTCTCTATTTTTTAAAAATGTTACATTCAAAAAATATAAGAGGTCTCCATATACCACCCACCCCCCTTACCCCACTCCTCCCACATCAATAACCACTTTCATCATCATGGGACATTCATTGCATTTGGTAAATACATTTTGGAGCACTGTTGCACCATATGGATAATGGTTTACATAATAGTTTACCCTCTCCCCCAGTCCACCCAGTGGACCATGGCAGGACATACAAAATCCAGCATCTGTTCCTGCAGTACCACCCAGGACAACTCCAAGTCCTGAAAATGCCCCCACATCATATCTCTTCTTCCCTCTCCCTACCCTCAGCAGCTACCGTGACCACTTTCTCCACATCAATGCTACAATTTCTTACATTACTATTCACAATAGTTTCATAATAGAATATCAGTAAGTCCACTCTAATCTATAATCTATTCCTCCATCCTGTGGACCCAGGGATGGTGATGTCCCTTCCACCTCTATATTTAGAGGAGGCTTAGATTCCACCTGGATGATGGATGCAATTCTCCTGCTTGCAGTCATAGGCACTCTTGGCTCCCTGGTGTGGCAGTTGACCTTCTTCACCTCCCTGTTAGCTGGTCAGGGTAAGTCCAATAAACCAGAGGATAAGAGTTTCAAGTTTACTGAGGTTCAGAGCCTGACTGTCACTTGGACAATCCAGAGATTCAGTCCCAGCACCAACCACAGGTCCAGTAAAGGTGACAGAAGAAGCATGTGTAGAAAGGTCACATCTGAGTCCAACTCCATCACACTTAGGAACACAAACTCCATAGGGCCCACTGATACGGCACTGAACTGCAGAGCCATCTTCCATGACTATAGAACCTGTGGGTCTCTGTTGCCCTCAGGAGAACCAGTACCTGGGGTTGTATCTACTTTGGCTGTCTCGTGGACCCTGCTGAGGCTTGCATAAGCGTGACCCCTCTGATACCCTCACGACTCTTTTTTGGAGACTCATAGCCATATAAACTCATTTGTCCTTTTCATTTCCCCCTTTTATTCAAGGTCAACAAGCAGTCTCTTTTAAGAACCATTGTGATTATATCAGGCCCACATTTGTAAAGTCCATTTTACCATATAAGGTAAAATTCACAGATTCCAGGGATTAGAATGTGAACATATTTCAGGGGCCAATATTCAGCCTACCACAGAGAAGCAGTCCAAAATTCTGTATATAAAGCTCCCAAATCTCAGGCAAACCCAGAAATCATGCATGTGCAGTGCAGCCTGTGTGCATGTAACTTAAGAAAAAAGAATATATTTAAGATGCTGGTGAAGTAGCAATGTTTGCAGTTTCAATCAAGCTAAGTGCCTGCTAAAACAAAAATACTAACACTCTTAAAGTGTTAACCAGAATATAACATCCACAATGTCTAAGACCCAGTCACAAGTTGGTTGACATAAAAGGAACCAGGAAATATAATCTATTTTAAAAAGAAAAGATAATCAATATAGGTCAATCACAACACTTTCCAAATATTGAATTGAGCAAACAAAAGCAGATATTAGAACTATGCTCAATAAAGTAAAGGAAAATATCCCAGAAATGGATGAAAATAGGAAATCTCAGCTAAGAAATGAAAACTATAAAAAAGGGGCAAATGAAAATTCTAAAATCAAAATAATATATTAAATAAAAAATTAACAGAATGCATTTACTAATAGAATAGAAATCTGTGAATCAAAATATAGGAAAAAAGAAAAATATTGAAAAAAATTTGAGCAAAGCATAAGGGACCTATGAGACAATATTAAACTCTCTAACAAAATATAATTAAAGTATCAGAAAAAGAGGAGAAAAAGAATGGGAAAGAAAAATATTTGAAGAAATATTTGTTGAATTTTTCCCCAATTTGTTGAAAAACATAAATTCATAAGTTTAAGAAACTCAGGGAACCTCATATTAGTATAACTATGAAGAAAACCATATCTAGGCATTATAAAAATATTTCTAAAAAAACAAAGATGAAGAGAAAATCTTAAACTATAAAAAGATGACACATTTCATACTAATGAATAATGAATCAGATTTCCACTGACTTCTTGCCAGAATGTGTACAAAGCAGGAGACAGTGAAACAACATTTTATAAATGCATAAAGTAAATCAGTTTCATTCTGGAATTCTGTATTTAGTGAAAATATCCTTCAAGAATGAATATTAAATAAAGGCATGTTCACATGAAATTCTTTGCCAGTAGAAAGGAAGTTTTTCAGGCTGAAAGCATGATAGTAGAGGGAAACTCAGATTTTTAGGAAGGAATAAAGTAGAAACAGTAAATAGACAAATATAAAATATTATTCTATCCCTTTTTATTTAGAATATACGTGTCTGTTTACAGTGAAAAATTCAAGATGACTAAAGCATAAAGCATAAAGTGTGGTAAGTTGAGTAAATGGTTCCTTATGATTAAAAGTTTCTATAGTTTATTTGGCATGTTACAATATTAACTCTAAATAGACTGAATAGATCTAAAGATATATATTATAATCCGTACAGCAACAACTAAAAACAATGCAAATTGATATGGCTAACAAAAAGCCAATGAGGGGAGAGGATGTGGCTCAGGCAACTGAACACCCACACGGGAGGTCCTGGTTTTGGTTCCCAGAGCCTCCTAAAGAAAAAACAAACAGAAAATGAGCATAAAACAACAAGCTGAAAACAAGCACAAACAGCAAGCAAAAACCACAAGCAAAAACAACAATCAAGTTCTTTATCTATCCTTTAAACCCATCGCTATATGCCATTCCCTAGTAAGGGACCATGACATTATATTGGGCTTCAAATTTCGGGGAGTTCTGGATCACAGAGTGTTTCAACAATGGCAATGGAGGGATACTGGTATGGGATACCAATGACAGGTGATATATGGCTGACAGGGAGCTGTACAGAACCTATGTCCAGGGTGCATGGTAATGTTTGGATATACTCATAGTGGCAACAATTAAAAACCACAGCAGGGGGGTTACTGGGTTCCTGGCCAGTGGTGCTCTGTTGTGGTCCCTAGGGGAGCAGCAACAGTCTCCCAGGTACAGCGGCGGGGACCGGGAGGGAGTGAGGGTTCAACAGTGAGCCCCTGATGCTAATGACTATGCTTGTGAGCTGATAAACCTAAAATAAGAACAAGGCCTAGAGCAACATTGAGCCTGGGAATTTCCTCCTGTCAGCCTTCATGTTACTCAAATGTGGCCAGCCTCGAAGCCAAACTCAGCATGTAAATGCAATGCCTTCCCCCCAGCGTGGGACAGGACACCCGGGGATGAGCCTCCCTGGCAACGAGGGACCACTATCAACTACCAACTGATGATGCAACTGGAAAATGACCTTATATGGAAGGTTCAATGCGGATCAGCAGAATATCCATGTCTAATCCATGTCTACATAAAATACCATGACTTTAAAATGCTGTTTGACCTAAAGTAAGGGGGAAATGGAAAGGAGAAATGAGTTTATATGGCTACGAGTTTCTAAAAAAGAGTCTGGAGGCTGGCAGAAGGTTTGCCCTCATGCACAACTGAGCAGAGTCAGAGAGACAGATAAAGCAGATACAACCCCCAGATATTGGTTCCTTTGAGGGCTAAAGAGACCCATGGGAGTTATGGTCATGGCCGATGGGGTTAACTACCAGGGCAGATGGCCCCTCTTTGGAAATGGTGTTTATGTGTGATGAATCTGGACTCAAATGGGATCTCCCTTCATAAGACTTTCATGCTAATGTGCTGGAGGTGCAGTTAATGTTGGGGTTTAAGATATATTTAGGGGATTTGAATCTCTGGACTGACAATGTGATAGCCAGGTCCTGAGCCTCAACAGACTCCAGCACCTACAATCTGATCTATTGGACTTACCACACTCAGCTAAGATGGAGTTGAAGAAGGACAACCACCACACCATGGAGCCTAGAGTGATTACAACTGTAAATGGGAGGATTGCATCCAGCATCCATGTGGAATCTGAGCCTCCTCTTGACATAGAGGTGCAATGGACACAACCAATCCAATGTCCACATAGAAGAGGTGGCAATGGATTGGGAAAAGTGGACATGGTGGCTGATGGGTATGGGGAAAGGCAGGAAGAGATGAGAGGTGGAGGCGTCTTTGGGACATGGAGCTGCCCTGGATGGTGCTTCAGAGGCAATCACCGGACATTGTAAATCCTCACAGGGCCCACTGGATGGAATGGAGGAGAGTATGGGCCATGATGTGGACCATTGACTATTAGGTGCAGAGGTGCCCAAAGATGTACTTACCAAATCCAATGGATGTGTCATGATGATGGGAACGAGTGTTGCTGGGGGGGGGGAGAGGTGGGGTGGGGGGGTGGGGTTGAATGGGACCTCACATATATATTTTTAATGTAACATTATTACAAAGTCAATAAAAAAAAAGAATAATCTAAAGTAACCTAAAAAAAAAACAAAACAAAAAACAACAATCAAACCGACAACGGAGCCATCTCATGGGGGTGGAGGGGGGAAAGCCATTAAATAAATTAAAGTGGAACTCTGAAAAATATTCAAATAACCCAGAATAACACAAGAAAGGAGGAACACAGTTTCATAAAACAGAGAAAATAAGTAATAAAATGATAAATACAAATTAGCTTTTGCCCCAACCACCCCTTACTTCCTCTTGTAAAGGTTAATCATAACCTCATGATTGCTAAATCATGATATTTTACTCTGTTCATTACTTGAATTTTCTGTAGTATTTTAAATACGGTTGATTGCCTTCTTGAGTGCAGTCTTTATATCCTCAGGGCCTCCCTCCTCTCAGGAGCATTCTATTAACTCTAGCCATCTTTCCAAAAAATTCCTTTCCATCATCCAGATATCACCAAATTTTACCACCAAGAGTTAGACCTGTTTATTATTCGCTTAGTGTTTCTCTTCAGATCACCTCAGATCTAATAACACTACATTAGCATAGTTGTAAATAACACCTATAAAATAATGTTTGATGTGCTAGTTATGCTTTAAAATACACAGCTAATCAACTACTGGAAACCAGATGTGGCTCAGCTACTTGGGCACCTGCCTACCACGTGGGAGGTCCCAGGTTCGGTCCTGGTGCTTCCTAAAAGAAGACAAGCAGATGCTGCCTCCTGCTGCAATGCCCTAGACTCCGCCCCCACTGCAACAAGCAGATGCCACAAGCCAGCAGACACAGCTGCCCATGGGGAGTGGAAGTTGCTCAAGCCATCGGGCACTCCCCTCTCATATGGGAGGTCCCAGGTTCAGTTCCAGATGCCTCCTGGAGAAGCCGAGCAGACAGATGAGTGAACCATCTTGGGGAAGGGCGGGGATAAAGAAAAAATTAACTAGTTAAGGGTATAACATGATCTTTGTTCTATTGTCATCATTTTTCTAATTTTGAAATGATAAAGCAAAAATTTCAAAAAAGTTCATTCCTTTATAACACAAATCATTCACTTATCAGAAAGCATATAATGTTTTTGGAAACACTAGGCTTTAGGATAAATGGAACCTTCTTAGTTTATGTGCCAAATTTTCCATAATTTGCATAATTAGCCTTATTTATCATTATCTGCACCATATTGATCTAGGAATTGTTGGTCTATTTATATCCATAGATTTATACTTCCCTTCAAAATTTTTTCTGTTTGCTTTCTGTTTCCTCTACTGGTATGTTCTCCTTGGTCTTTACATTGTGAAAATACCTGTTAACTTCTTCTTTATGAAGCTCTCTCTAACTCCTTAGACTGACTAATGCTTCCTTCTTTTGACTCCACTGAAACCCAAACTAGTTTCTACTACAGAAACTATACCATTTACTTTTATGTCTCTCTGCCTGCCTCTCTCTACTAAACTACAATCTCCTGGAATACAGAGACACATATTATCCAGAGGTGACTACCCTAGTGTCAGGTATGAAGCACTCAAAGTTTTTGAGTGAAATAACTGAAATACATGAGGTCAAATTTTCTTGTAATACTCTTATTTTGGTCTTCCTCACAATGACTGTAGATTTCTTTAAAACACGACCTCATAAAAATAATGAATTGTTCTGCATAAAATTAGTTTAATTCATAATCAGCATAAAATGTTACGTGCTAGGGAATTTCAGTAAAGACCACGGAGAACTTGGAGAATAGGAAAATGGATAAGGAAGAAGAGTAAAAGGATAAGATTAGTTTTCCAGGAGAGAAAGAGTTGTGTATTTGCATCTGAAGAACTCTGGTTAGCTCTCAAATACAAACAAGATCATTAGGGTGTACTCTTAGCAATGGAACATATAATTTTACAAAGTTGTAATCTCAGCAATTGGAGAAAGACATATTATGTAAACAGGGTAGGAAGATACAGCTCAGAGAATTTAGTCAACCAGAGAGATTGAGTATGACAATTTGTCTTCACCAAGTATTCAGGTGATAAAACAATTCAGAATATCTAAACTAATTTATCATTGTAATTTGTTCATTATCATATAAAGAATAGGGAATTAAGATTTGACATAGTTTTCCTGTTTTTTCCAATTGATATTGTGTTTCTATTATTTCATGCATTTTCAAAATAATTTTCACAATGCCAGCACATTGAAAATTTTACTTCATGTCATGATATTCTTTTACTGTGGATTTTTGAAAGGAACATCTTGATGTTTTCTTCATGTACAAACAGCTAGGTCAAATTATATACAATCTTAGAGAAATCATAAAATTTTCTGCTAACGTTATAAGTCAGGCTTTGTTATAACTGAACTAAATAAACCAATCCATTGAATAGTATTTGTTTTAGGAGCCAGGAAACAAAAACTGGCACCTGGGGTCAACAGTCATTTAATCACTGATACAAAAGCGTTTAAGATTTTAATACCAGTATGGATCTACCACTGTGAATGAACTAAATATGACCACTTGTGTGAGCTCCTTATAAGCAGAAACTATGTTTTATTTATCGTTAAACACCACAGGTCCACAAGTCTTAACTGCAATTCTTGAAATCCAAAAGGCCAAAAAAAAAAAAGAATGTCTCTCTAACTCATTTGCCTGTAAAACCTGGTCTATCTTGATGTGAGACCATTTATAAACTTAGTTATCCTAAGTGAATAGTCATGCTCTTCACTGCTGACACGTTAATGTGTTTGATGAAAGGATGCTGCTCAGGGTCCACTGCCTGTGGGTATTTTGTGATAGAAGAGGCACACATCACTTTATCTGGAAGCACTCCTGGTCCCCAGGGATCTGCATAAAGGGCTGTCTGCAGAGACCATCCGGCACAGTGTGTGTTCCAGAACAGAGTAGGCATTTGGCCAATTCTACATCGTTCAGGGAGTATGTCTATGTGGCTTTCAAAATTTGGCTTTGATAAGATAAAACGACAAAGGTGATAGAAAACCAGTTTCTTCTCAGACTCAGGTTTGTAAACCTAGGTTTTATGTCAGAGCCAATACTATCAGTGCATTCATATCATCTTCATTGTTCTCTTCACCATGGTGCCATTTCCAAAGGTAGGCCGTGACAATAGGTCCAAATGAATAATTCTGCACTTAGGCAGTCTCTCGTGGCCATGTGCAGAACCCCACACATGGAAGATAGTCCCAATCATTCACATTGATAGCAAATGTTAAAAGGAAGTGCAATGTCAAGTTAGGGAACAATGCACTTTACTTCACTTTGGCCAGAAATATTTTCAGTGTTCAAAAATACTCTGACAAGACATCATGAATAGTCAAATTGCCTTTTATATCCTCAAAGGGATATAATGGGAGCTCCTAAAAGTACCAGAAATGGTCTCATTGAATAAATATGAAAGACATATCATTAAAGGTTAAAGCAAGAAGGGCGAGAAATTCCAATATTTTTAAAATAAAATTTCATGTGACTATTTCTGCAAGATGCATTTGCTTGAACCCACTGCAAACTCATCAAGCCTTATCTGTGAAGCGTTTTCATCAAATCACAATCAATAAGTTGGACAGGGAAAGCCATGAAACCCAGAATATGGGAGATTGGAGAAGGAAAAGAGGCCAGACCATGATGGGCTTAGAATCTAGGGACGGGAAAGGTGGGATTAGATTTGGGAGGGCCAACAACCCCAAAGGCTTGGAAATTTTGGCCACATAGTAGGAGAATGCACAACTGGACACTATCTAGAATATGTGAAGAATGTATTCTAGAGGCAAGAAAGAGCAAGCTGACACATCAGCTGGAAGGCCATTGCAATAAAACAGGTTAGACATAATGAAAAACTGAACTAGATCAGTGACATGAGGAAGGAAAACACAAGCAAGTTCAGAATATATCACATTTCTTATTTGTCCTCTGTACTTAAACCTTAAGGAGCACTCTAATGGGTTTTCAACTCTGGGTTTGTGAGCTAGAGGGACAGAGCTTGCCCACAATTTCTTCATTTTTTTTTAAAGAAGGAAAACTAAAGATTAATGAGCATTTGAACGGCAATGGTTAGAAACGTTTTGTGAATGTTTCTTGAGGAAGTGAAGATATATAGCAGCCCTTGCCCAATTGTCATAATCTGATGTATGTCATCATTTCTCTCCATCACATTTAGAGATATAAAAGAAAGATGTGCAGGCCTGCCCTTGGTTAGGTCTGACTAGAGCCATCATAAGGCTCCTTTTTTAATCAAAGCATCATTATTCTTCCCAATAAACTCAGAGAGTAATGGGGAACTACATTGAGAAGGGAGACAACAATTATATGAGACCCCTTTTTGGCTGTGCTGAAAACAAGTAAAAGATGACGTTTCATAGAAATCACTGCACTACACCATAATCTATCAGGCTATTAAATGTTTCTTTGAGGATAAAATTCTAGAGTTATTCATCTATATAAAACCAGTTCTTCAACCTTGAGGAAAGCTGAGAAAATTTCCTAAGGGAATTTATTTCTTTTCTTCTCTAAGCTTGAAAAAAAGAGAACTAATTCAGATTTTTAGCAATACATCTTTAAATAAAATAATACATACTGTTTTTGAAATGAAAAACCCCTTCAATTAGGTTTCTTTATTTATTCTACCTCTGCTGGGAAGCACTGGTTAGAACTGTTGTGACATGAATAATGCTATGAACTATCAAGAACTGAACAAAGTAGTTGCCTACTCATCCGCTTTATATTTCCTCCTTTATCTGCTATAATATGTTGATATTAAGAGGTGCTGGTCAGTTAAATTTTATAGTGAGTCTTATAGATAACTTAATACAACTAAACTAGTTACCATTATTGATGATTTAAAAATCGAATCATTATTCATTGATATCTGTTTGCAAATGGGATTACTGGTTAAGTTTATGGATAACAGTCCCTGAGAACTGGCTTGTTATGTGACTTTGGGTCCTTCTCTCTATCTCTGGGCCTCAGTTTCTCATAAAAAAATAAGAACAAATAAGAATGATGTCTACTCTCAAGGTATCTGATATATTTTCTGGTTAAATTTATTTTTGCCAGTACAATTAAAGATCAGTAATAAAGACTGCTGTTTAGAATGCTTTTGCATGTATTTATGATATATCATAGGCAATCAATAAATAAGTTCTTAAGAGTAAAGCATTCTTTTACTAATTTCCCTGGCACTTGCCTCCAACAAGCTGTCTCTTTGTTATTACTGCATTTCTCCTGCACGAGTGCAAGCTTAGCAATGAAGAGAACGTACGGACAAAGCATCAGAACAGTGGACCAATAGATATTTTTTTATGACTGAAGAATTCAGCCTCACGATATGTCTGTTTTCTAATAAAATAAGACATGATTTGGGGAATACAGATAGATTTCTCTGATTTCTGTTAGGTTTTCTATTAGTAATTTCCACCGAAAAATTTTTTCTGATTTCATGATAAAAATGTGAACTGAAGATTTCACTGTCAGCATTACACTGTGGATTCCCGACTACAGGGATCACTGCTGGAGAAGATTACCCCATGAAGAAATTAGACTGCAGTGTACTTTGGAAGACGCTCCTTGCGTGTTCTCTTTGTCAGAGTTCCTTTACTCGTTTGCAAGTGACAGAATTTACATCCATCATTGTAGTACCTCCTTAATCATCTACACTTAATCTTTTGAGATGAGAGAAACATCTGAGGTATATTTGTGTGAACTGATGTCCTGCACTATACTTGTTTAAATTGCAAGCTATAGAAATCTCTGATTTGCTGAGCCTTCTCTGATATGTCTTCTCTTAACTCAAATCTTAATCACCACTGGGATTTCTTTGGAAAATTACTGGATAATAACTCCAATCTTCTTCTCCATTCTTATTCCTTCACTGTTTGTTGAGTCATATATATTGTCTTCTCTCGTTAACAGAGGATAAGTGAACAGAGCCTTAGAGAAATGTGGAGCACCATCAAATGCACAAACATATATTGAGAGTACCAGAGGAGGGAAATATGCAGAAAAACATATTCAAAGACATTTTTGAATATCTCAGAATTGATATTGATGAAAAATATTAATTTTCCCATCTAAAAATCTCAACTCCAAGTAAGAAAAATGCAAAGAAATTCACACCCATCATAAATAAAAATTCTGAAAGACAAAGCAAAAGAGAATGTCTTAAAAACAGTCAGACAAAAACAACTCATCAAATGCAAATGTGTATATATATGTATAACACCTGATCTAAAATTGTATCTGTTAGATGCTATGACACACCTGTAGCAATGAGAGTACCGAGGATGCAGATCTTGGCCCTCAAAATGGGGCCAGAACTCTTTGGACAAATGTCTAATTCCAGGTAAAGGCAGAGAAACTTACCAATCTGCCTAGGACATACTTTTATTTCAAAAAGTAAGGAAGTACTTCAAGACAAATAGAGCCCTACCATATGGACATAAGAGTTTGCTTTGAAGAGGTGTTTATGGCCACACATTTAGGAAGTTTTCCCAATTTCTAAATCCATAGCAAGTAAGATATCCCTGATTCCAAACACCAACCTGTTTGACTCATGCATACTGAGTTGAATTACAGAAATCATTATTTAATTTTGCTCTTGGGATTAGAGTTGTTCATCCCAATGGTCACAGGTGACAAACTCTTTGAACATTGCACAGTAAAACATTTAGTGATTCTCAATGTGGGGGAGGGGAGGTTTGCTAACCTTAGATTTTTCTTTAACATACCCCAGAAAAAATATTTTCAAGCAAAGCTGAAATCAAATTCCACCAATTGGAGCTACTTCCTGAGATGGTGGTATGAAGGCGTGAGTTTCTTACCTTTCAAACATCACCTTTCTTTACAAATCAGTCTGCTCAACTAATAGATTTCACCCTTTAATAGCATTATTATTCTTTCAGTCACCCAGATTTCAAACTTCAAAGTCAACTTTTATTCATAATATGCTTTCTTGTACCGTGTCCACTTAGTCTCTAAGTCCTAAATTTCTTTGCATGACATTCCCACTGTGCAACTATTGTGTAACTTCCCTCGCTTTACATGTCATGTAGCATTCTTTTCACTCTCCTTTGGACAACATCACACTCATTCTTGCATACTGTGTCCAATCTTTATTAATAGAGAAGTGGATGCAGCTCAAGCAATTGGGCTCCCATCTACCATATAGGAGGTCCAGGGTTTGTTGCCCAGGGCTTCCTGTGAAGGCAAGCTGGCCTGTGTGGTGAGCTGGCCCACGTGGAGTACTGGCCTGCAGAGTACTGCTCTGTGCAGTAGTGCTGCCCTGGGCAGGAGTGCTGGTCCACATGGAGAGTTGGTGCAGCAAGATGATGCAACAAAAAGAGACACAGAGGAGAGATAATAAGAGACACAACAGACCAGGGAGATGAAGTGGCACAAGAGAATTATCACCACTCTCACATTCCAGAAGGTACCAGGATAGGTTCCCAGAGCCACCTAATGAGAATACAAGCAGACATAGAAGAACACACAGTGAATGGACACAGAGAGCAGATATTGGAGGGGGAATTGGGGAGGAGGGGGGGCAAAGGGGAGAAATAAATAAATAAATCTTTTTTAGAAATCCTCATTAACACTTAGTAATATAAAGTTTTTCTGTTTTATGGTCTCCAATGACTTCACATTGCTTCAGATAGGTAAGGTTAACATCATTTTGTATTTTGTGTCCTTGGATATCACAGCCTCACTCTAGGTATCCTACATCATTTCTCACTATTCTTCAATTTATACCATCTTCCAGTCAAGCTGGCCTCCTCACGGCACCATGAACAAGCAAGACTCATTTCTACTCATGAGCCTCTGCTTGAAATGGATGGCACACTCAATTGGATAACTTAAGGAATTTTAGTAGAGGGATAGTACAGAAGTATGGATAGAGGCAAGGAAACCACCAAAGATATTATAATTTCCCTAGGGCTAGTATCAATGGGAATTGTTACCATCCCTAGAATTAAAAAGGTCAGGGGAAGAGTAGAGTCAAGAAATTGCAAAGGGACAGTCATGTTGATAGGCTGGCCTCAGAGGAGTTGTGGTATTAGAAGATCATATATATATATATATATATATATATATATATATATATATATATATATAAGCATTTTAAAAATATTTTTATTATGCATGTGAACTTACAAAACAATCATGAACATGCATGGAATTTCCATACAACAGCCTTCCACCAACATGCTAAAATGTTTTGGAATATTTGTTAAAGATTATGAGATAATATCATCAGACTATTACCACTAACTGTGGTCTATAGTGTACATTTGGTATATTCTCCCCTATAATCCCCTATTATTAACACAGTACATCTTTGACATTGATGCAAGAATATTACATTATTGCTGCAAATCACAGTCCATAGTTTACATTAAATGTATTTTCCACATTTTTACCACCTTGCAATAGTGGTGTGTACTTATTCTAGTTCATAAAATTACATTCTTGCATTTGTATTATTAAACACAATTCTCATGAACCTCTGGGTTAGCTATGTTATTCAGCCCCTAAATTATTCTCTAGCTTTTTTTTTTATGGTTTCTTGGATTTCTCTTTTTTTTTTATTGATTTTGTAAAAATATTACATTAAAAAAATATGAGGTCCCATTCGACCCCACCACCCCCACCGCACCCCTCCCCCTCCCAGCAACACTCACTCCCATCATCATGACACATCCATTGCATTTGGTAAGTACATCTCAGGGTATCTCTGCACCTCATGGTCATTGGTCCACATCATGGCCCACACTCTCCCCCATTCCATCCAGTGATCCCTGGGAGGATTTACAATGTCCGGTGATTGCCCCTGAAGCACCATCCAGGGCAACTCCAAGTCCCAAAGGCGCCTCCACATCTCATCTCTTCCTGCCATTCCCCATACCCATCAGCCACCATGTCCACTTTTCCCACTCCATTGCCACCTTTTCTCTGTGGTCTTTGGACTGGTTGTATCCGTTGCACCTCTATGTCAAGAGGAGGCTCAGATTCCACATGGTTACTGGATGCAATCATCCAGAAGATTATATATTAACCTGAGGACATTGCATAAGGAGGGAGCTAGAAGAAACAAATCCCTAACATTTCCTACCTCTCTCCTTTGATCTCATCGGGGGGAGTACCTTTGGTGGACCCCAAGAAGAGACAGATGGGGAGCAGGTTTATGTCGCCTAAAAAGGTCTGCCTGTGTACACAGAGGGAACAGCAGTAGAGAATGGGAGATGTTTAATGCATTTATTTTGTTTTCCTTGAATTTGTTTTTACCTTTCCTCTGTACCTTTCTGCTCCCTATCTTTTTCCCTTATAGTTTAATATTTACAAGCAGTAATTACATTTTCTTTAGCATACAATTTAAGGAGTTCTTACACGTACATAGAGATATGATGTATTCACCATCACTATCAAGATAAAGAACATTCCCATCACACCCTCCCTTCAATTCACTTCTTCTGCCCCTTTGCATTCATTCTGTCTTCCACCTCAAAACCTTGGAAAGCAATGGCATATTCACTTTTAACACAATGTCATAAAAATGGAATTATACAGTGTGTAGTCTTTTCAGTCTGGCTTCTTTAAAAGCATATTTAAGATCCATTTCCACTTCTATGTGTATCTAAATCATTTTTTAAAAACTGCTCTTTCAGCAAATGAAGGTACAAAAGTTTTGTTTATTATCCAAATCTAGTTGAAAGCCAAGCAACTAAACAAATAAGAAAAAAAAAAAAAACAAAGAAAACAAGTCCCTGATAATCAGTGGGGCAGTTGGGGTGTCAGTTTCGAGAGTTGCCATAATATATTATTTAAAATATCTGGTTTTCAGCAAAACATTATGAAATATATAAAGAAACAGGAAGGTGGAACCATAATACAAGAAAACAACAACAACAAAACAGACAACAGAAACTGCCTGTGAGAGTACTCAAATGTCAGCATAACAGATAGTGACTCCAAAGCAGTCATTATAAATATGTTCAAAGAACTAAAGAAATCTGTGCTTACAGAAATAAATGAAGGCATGGTGGCATGTCATATAAAATAAAAAGTGTGAATAAAGAAGAAGAATTTATATTAAATACAAATTGAAAGTCTGATTAGAAAAGTACAATTTGAGAAATGAAAAATTTGCTTGGCAGAAGAAAGAATCAGCAAACTTGAAGATCAGTTGTTAAACATAGGTAATGGTGAAGAAAAGAAAGAATAAAAATAAGAGGAATACAAACAGTCTTAGATAAATGTGGAACACCATCAAGTGCACCAACACACATATATTGAGAGTATCAGAGGAGAGAGAGAGAAATAAGCAGAAAAACATATTCAAAGATGTTTCTGAATATCTCAAAATTGATATTGGTGAAAATATTAATTTTCACATCTAAAAATCTCAATTAATTCCAAGTAAGAAAAATGCAAAAGGATTCACACCCATCATAAATAAAAATTCTGTAAGACAAAGCAAAACAGAATGTTTTAAAAACAGAGAAAACCAACTCATCATATGCAAATTCATATATATCTACTTGTATGAAACATGATCTAAAATTGTATCTGTTAGATGATGACACAACTGTAGTAATGAGAGTAATAATGATGCAGATATTGCCCCCCAAATGAAACCAGGTCTCTTTGGAGAAATGTTTGTTTCCAGTGAAGGGAAAGAAACTTACCCATCTGTCTAGGACATATTATTATTTCAGAAAGTAAGGAAGTGCTTCAAGACAAATAGAGCCCTACTATGTGGACAAAAGAGTTTGCTTTGAAGAGGTGTTTATGGCCATACATTTGGGAAAATTTGAGCACCAAAATGAATAATGATTGCAAATTGATTGTAACAAAATGAATAAATAAAAATTCTAGAGCCCATAATGAAACTCTAGTAATGTTAGTGATGATGATTGATGATGATGGTGGTAGTGGTGGTGGTGGTGGTGGTGGTGGTAGTGGTAGTGATAAGTTAAGAAAGAGATAAACAACAAAAGCAAAATAGAAAAACCTCATTATTATACCAACTTTTTATTTGAAAATTGGTGATGAAAGGCAAAGAATTTGGTATTATACTCACTTTTAAGCAGAATTTTAACACCAGTCTATAATGCATTCCAAATGATTATAGTTGGAATTCTAGAACAAGCAAATCACCATTTTGCCACCCCTAGAGAAATAATAAATTCAGGCAAGGATCATCATTGAATGCAAAACCATTTTCTTTATTTTTGTTTCAAAACCATTCTGTAGATATTATTGGAAAACAGATCATCCCCTCAGTGCCCAAATGTCAGTACACAGATTACTTACTGATATTATGCTTACAGGGTGCTTGTTATCGTGGTGACTGTATGATTGAGCTTAACCACAAATTTCAAGAAAATCTGGCATTATTTGTCCCCTGATGTTCTGTAATATGAAGTGTATACCATCAACTCTGAAATGTCATCACCAAAAATGTCTAATGCTAATTAATTCAAGTCTTTAGATTAACTCGTAATTTATAAAAATGCAGAGGATAGGGGAACAATTTAAATTACACTACAAATATCAATCAGACAAACCCAGACTGTGGGGCATTATTAACACATTGTCTCTCCAAAAATTTAAATTACAGATTGTGGGAAGATGGCACTGGATAAGGCAGCAAGGTTCAGCTCTCTTTCTCAACAGAGAAAGAGCCAAAAGCTGCCCAAGGGACTTGCTCTGGTGGTAAGCACATAAGGATAATGCTTCACAACTCCCAGGAGGGTGAGGAACAGAGAGATGAAGAATATGAAACAACAAACTCTGAGTTACTAAACCTCCTGGCCACCAGAAAGGGCTCCTCTCCTCTCCCCCCAACCATATTAACATTGCACCCTACTAAGAGGAGAGCAGATGTTTTTGTCTCTGCCAGTTGTTACAAAGGAAAAGGAAAGGGGAGCTGGGAGGATTTTGTCCAGTGAATTCAGCTGGAGGAGTTTGCTTTGAATCTTGGCTCCAGCCAGACAAAAACAAAGGAAAACCAGGAGTTACACCTCCGTGGAACGGTGCGCCAATGAGTGCCACCTGCTGGTCACTCTGGAAATTGAATGGACAAAAACTGCAATTGGGTCTCCCTGTTCTCTAGGTCCAGGGGGAAAATCTGTACCCCATTAGTGAGTCCCTGGCACAATTTCTATAACTTAAGCTGGGCAATTTTAGACTTAGGATATCAAATATCAAATAAGAGCTGTGGGAAAAAAATAGCAATTGGCAAGAGAGAGAAATTGGCCATAGAATAAATTCACGAATATATTCAAAGGCTTAGACAGCAGCAAAAAATTACAAGCCATACTAGGAAACAGGAAGAGATGGCTTAGCCAAAGAAACAAACCAAATAATCTGAAGAGATAAAGGATTTAAGGCAATTATTCAATGATAATCACAAAACTCTCCTATACCAATTTAAAGAATTGAAAGAAATATGACTAAAGAGATAAAGGATATTAAGAAGACACAGGATGAGCATAAAGAACAGTTTGAAAGCCTGCAAAGAAAAGTAACAAACATGGGAAAGAAAGACATGATGGATGGGATTAAAAATGCAATAGTTCTATCATAAAGTACCAGTAAGTTCACTTTAATCTATATTTTGTTCCTCCATCCTTTTGCTCCTGAGTTGGTGATGTCCACTCCACCGTAGTTGCTGACGGCAGGGAGAGGGAAGAAGAGATGAGATGTGGGGGAATTTTTGGGATTTGGAGTCGTCCTAAATGATATTGCAGAGACAGATGCTAGACATTATATACCCTGCCACAACCCACTGAATGGACTGGGGGAGAGTGTAAACTCCAGTGTAAACTACAATCCATGTGGTGCAGCAGTGCTCCAAAATGTATTCACCAAAAGCAATTAATGTGCCACAATGATGAAAGAAGTTGTTGATGTGGGAGGAGTGGGGTGGTGGGGAGTAGGGGTGGGGTATGGGTAAACTTCCTATATTTTTCAATATAGCTTTTTTGTGATCTATGTATCTTTTTTTAAAAAGACAATTTAATAATTAAAAAAAGAGAAAAAAATACATTAGAGAGATTAACCAGCAAGATGGTGGCAGAATTAGGAGCTCCTAGAGTCAGCTTGTGCTACAGGGCAGTTAGTGATCACCCAGAGCTATCTAAAAAACCTGTTTGGGGGCTCCAGGAGACCAGAAGAGCATCCTGCAACATCCTTGAAAGAATGAAAGGAGGACACTGCCCATCACAGACAAAATTTGTAAGTAGAGCACTTTGCGCCCCAGAATTTGGTGCTCATATGCTACTGGTGGTACAAGCTGCCTCAGGAGCTATTCCATGGCTGGAACTGGTAGCTCCACTTTCCAAAAACAAAGGAGGAATAGGTAATTGGGCACTAACTTCAGCTACTGCTTAGTAAATTCAGCAGGCTAAAGTATAATCTTAAGAACAGCTAAAGGCTGAACCTGTCCAAGTCAGAAAGAGGCCAGTAGCCACCATTTTAATTCTGGCCCTGGCAGGAGGGAAAGTGGGGTAGATTGAAAATCACAGTACTGGTAGGAACTGGCTTTTTTCCATCCAGATCAGAGTGCAATTCAACATAAGTTCCAAGCCCACTTCCAGCAGGGAGAAAGCTGGGGGGACCTGCGCCAGCACCTCCAGGAAAATATTGCAGAGGCCTGGGATCATCCGACACTGGCATGACAGTAGGGACTGGCTTCTTTCACCCTGATTGGCCTGCAGTCCTAGCCTATGCTTCAGCCCCATCTCTAGCAGGGAGGAAGCTGGCAGGTCCTGCACCAGCCTCTCTGGGTAATTGCAGGTACATTCAGCAGGTACAGACTGAATAGATGGAAGTCTACCCATGGCTACTGTGGAACCACATGGCATAGATTGCTGTCCACACCTGTTGTTCCATCCCTGCCCCAGGCAAGGTTAAAAAGGGACTTGAAACTTCATCTGTCTCTCTGGGCAACTACAGTGTAGGGCTACATGACTTGGATTATTACACATGGCTGTGGCTCTATCCCTACCCCTGGCAAAGGAGAAAGTTGGGAGAAACTTCATTGGTCCCTAAGGCAATGAGGGCACCTTGAGCCTCCACAGCTTACAGCACCAACTACATCTTTGTCTTCTACTACACAACCAGGACTGGAGAAAGGGCAAAAAAACCCTAAACTAAAGAGAGAAACTGCACCCAGACTAAATACATCTAGTATGCAAGATACCACGACACCAGCTAAAAATTACCATCCACACCAAGAAACAGGAAGATATGACCCAGTTAAAGAAAGAAGATAAGCCTCCAGATGAGAAAAAGGAGTTGAGACAACTAATCACAGATGTTCAAACAAATCTCCATAATAAATTCAATGAATTGGCTACAGAGATTAAAAACATTAAGAAGATATTGGATGAGCACAAAGAAGAATTTGAAAGCATATGCAGAAAAATAGCCAATCTTACAGGAATGAAAGATACGATAAATGAAATAAAAAATACACTGGAATCATACAATAACAGATTTGAGGAGGCAGAAGAAAGGATTGGTGAGCTTGAAGAAATGGTGTCTGAAAGCAAACCTAAAACAGAAGAGATGAAGAAATTGAACAAGGCCTCAGGGAACTAAACAACAGCAAGAGAAGGTCAGACATACATGTCATGGGTGTCCCAGAAGGAGAAGAGAAAGGGAAAAGGGGAAGAAGGAATATTTGAAGAAATAATGGTAGAAAATTTCCCAGCTCTTTCGAAGGACATAGATATCCATGTCCAAGAAGCCCAACATACTCCCATACAAATATATTTGAACAAACCAACTCTAAGACACATGCTGATCAGAATGTCAAATGCCAAAGACAAAGAGAGAATTCCAAGAGCAGCAAGAGAAAAGCAATGCATAATATATAAGGGATACCCAATAAGATTAAGTGCTGATTTCTCATCAGAAACCATAGAGGCAAGAAGGCAATGGTATTATATATTTAAGATACTGCAAGAGAAAAACTTACAGCCAACAATTTTATATCTGGCAAGATTATCTTTCAAAAATGAGGGCAAGATTAGAATATTCACAGGTAAACAGAAACTGAGAGGGTTTATAACAAAAAGACTGACCTTGCAGGAAATACTAAAAGGAGTGTTACAGACTGAAAAGAAAAGACAGAAGAAATAGGTTTGGAAGAGAGTCTATAAATGAAGATTATATCAGTACAATTAACTAAAAGTGTCAAAAGAGTGGTGAAATTAAAATATGACAGATAAAACCCAAGTATTTGGGAATAAACTTACCCAACAATGTAGAACACCTGTATTCAGAAAATGGCAACTCATTTTTAGGGGCAATTAAAAAAGACCTGGATAGTCGGTGGAGCATTCTGTGCTCACAGATTGGAGGACTGGATGTTGTTGAGATGTGAATTCTACTCAAATTAATGTGTAGATTTGGTGCAATCCTGATAAAAACTCCACCAGCACTTTTTAAATAAATGGAAAGAACTTTACTGTAAAAGTGTGGATATGTATAGTTTATGGTAACACATTATAGTAACAGCTGGTTGATAAATGGGAATGTGGCTGAAAAGGGTAGTCTAGGGATATAAAGGTCAATTGACACAAAGCTAGGGGATAATCTAGGGAATGAAAACACAGTAAACTCAGAGGTGGATGAGAATAGTGGCTGATGGTACAGATGCAAGAATGTCCTTTGTGAGCTAAGAGCACATTTATATCACTATTTCAGGGTGGTGGGAATGTGGACAAGCATGGGGAAAAATACAACTGGAATGACCTATGGACTGTGGTTAACAGTACTACTATAATATTCATGCGTCTGTGCCAAATATGTACTGTGTTGATGATGGGGGAGTACGGAAAAAGTGTGCCAAATGGACACTATGGACCTGGTAATAATCTGATGATATCATCTCATAATCTGTAGCAAAAGTTCCACCACAGTGTGGTGTGTTGATAACAGGGTGTTGTATGGGAATTCTGCACGTGGGCATTATTGTTTTATAAGTTTACAACTTCTGTCATAAAAATATAATTAAAAAATAATAATAGGATAATTGGGAGGAAATACACCAAATGTAAAGTAAGGATGATAGTAGTAAGATTTTGATGATATTCTTTCATAATTTGTAACAAATGTCTCACAACAATGCAAGGTACTGATGGTGGGTTGATGTATGGGACCCTTGTATGATGCTATGCATATTTGCTTTACAAGTCCAAAACTTTTACTATATATTGTTTATGTATGTTTGCATATAAATGACATAAAAATAATATTAAAAGGGTGGATTGGAGGGAAAATATACCAAATGTAAGATACTTTGGTAAGTAATAATATTTTTTAATATGCTCTTTAATCATTAGTTAAAAATGTTTCACAACAATGCAAGGTATTCATGGTAGGGTATGGTATGAGAGCCTTATATGATGTTATGTATGTTTGTTTTGTAAGTTCACAACTATTATTATATACTTATTGCTTATGTATGTTTATGTATGAGTGATATACTTCAACAAATAAAAAAAGGGAAAAGCATTAGAAGCACATAGAGCAGATTTGAAATGTTTGAAGACAGAATTAGTGATTTCAAAGACAAAACATCAGAGCTAGAAAAGATAGAACAGAAAGAGAACAGAATGGGGGGAAATGGAACAGGGTCTCAGGGAATTGAATAACAACACAAAATGCAAAAACATACACATTATCAGTATCCCAGAAGGAGAAGAAAATGGAAAGGGGACAGAAAGAATATTTGAGGAAATAATGACTGAAAACTTCCCCACCCTTATGAAAGGCACAAACATCAATATCCAAGTAGGACAAGGCACCCAAAACAGAATAAATCCAAATCAAATAGACCTGCACCAAGACATTGGCTATTCAGAATCACAAATATCAGAGATAAAGATAAATTTCTGAAAGCAGCAAGAGAAAAGCAAAGCATCACAGAAGAAAACCTCAGTGACATTGTGCCAAGCTCCCATCAGAAACCATGGAGTAGAGAAGAAAAGGATATAATGTACCAAAGGTACTGAAAGAGAAAAACTGCCAGTCAAGAATTCTGTATCAGGCAAAACTGTCCTTCAAAAATGAAGGGGAGGGAAGCAGATGTGGTTGAATCAATTGGGCTCCCATCTACCATATGGGAGGCCCTGGGTTTGCTTTCCAGGGTCTCCCTGTGAAGGCAAGCTGTCCCAAGCTTGTGGAGACCTGACACAGCAAGATGACACAGCAAAGGGAGAAAAGCAGACACAGAAGAATGTGTAGCAAATGGACACATAGAGCAGACAGCAAGCAAACAGTAAGGGTGGGGGGGGGGGATAAATAAATAAAATAAATCTTTAAAAAAATGAAGGGGAGTTCAAAGCCTTCACAAACAAACAAAAATTAATAGAATATGGTATCAAAAGACCAGAATTAAAAGAGATACTAAAGGGAGTGCTGCAGCCTGAAAGGGAAAAACAAGGGCGAGAGACTTGGAAAAGAGTTTAGAAATGAAGAATATTAGAAAAGGTAATAAAATAGACTATAGTATGATATGACAACTGAAAGCCAAAGGTGAAAATGGATGAAATAACTAATGCCTTTACAGTTATAACATTGAGTGTTAATGGCTAGAACTCCCCAATCAAAAGACACAGACATAGAATGGATTAAAAAACATGAACCATCTATATGTTGTCTACAAGAGACTCACCTCAGAGGTAAGGACACAGCCAGGTTACAAGTGAAAGATATTCCATGCAAATGATAACCAAAAAAGAGCTGGTGTGGTGATACTAATATTGAGCAAAATAGATTTTAAGTGCAAAACTGTTATAAGGAATGAAGAAGGTCATTATGTATTAATAGATGGGGCAATTCAGCAAGAAGAAGTAACTATGGTAAATATTTATGAATCTAACCTCAGTGTTCCAAGATACATGAGGGACATATTGGCAAAGCTGAAAGGAGAAACAGAGTCTCTACAATAATAGTTAGAGTGTTCAATATACTACTCTCAGTACTGAATAGAAATCTGGACAGAGAATGCATAAAGACACAGGAAGCTTGAATAATATGATAAATGAACTAGACCTAACAGACATCTGTAGAGCATTATATCCCAAAACAACAGGTTATACATTCTTTTCAAGTGCCCATGGATCCTTCTCCAAGACAGACCATATGTTGGGTCACAAGACAAGTCTCAGTATTAAAAAATATTGAAATGTTACAAAACACTTCCTCTGATCATAATAGAATGAAGCTAGAAATCAATAATGGATGAAAAAACTCTTTATAATCAGTGAGTCAAAGAAGAAAATGAAAGACAATTCATCAAAAATCTTGAGATGAATGAAAATGAGACAAAAATATCAAAACCTGTAGGACACCATGAAGGCAGTGCTAAGAAGGAAATTTATAGTCCTCAGTGCTTATATTAAAAAAGAAGAAAGATCTAAAATTGAAGCTCTAACTGCACACCTGGAGGAACTAAAAAAACACCAGCAAAGTAATCCCAAACCAGTTGAAGGAAAGAAATAATAAAGATCAGAACAGAAATAAATGAAATCAAGAACCAGAAAAAAAAAATATCCAGAGAATCAACAAAACCAAAAGTTGATTCCTTGAGAAGATCAACAAAATCAACAAACACTTAGGTAGAGTAATAAAGAAAAAAAAGAGAATATGCAAATAAGTAAAATCAGAAATGAGAGTGGGAGACATTACCACTGACCCCACAGAAATAAGAGAGATCATAAGAGGATATTATGAATGACTTTATGCAAAAAAATCTACACAATATAGAGGAGATGAACAAATTCCTAAAAACCCACAAAACACCTACACTGACCCTAGAAGAAATACAAGATCTCAACAAGCCAATCACAAGTGAAGAGATTGAAACAATCATCAAAAACCTCCTAAATCTGCCAGTCATTCAAAGACAACCTAATACCAATCAACAACCATAAAACTCCTAGAAGAAAATGTAGGAAAACATCTTCAAGATCTTGTTGTGGTAGGTGGTAGTTTCTTAAACCTTACACTTAAACCACAAGCAACAAAAGAAAAAAAAAGATAAATGGTACCTCCCTAAAAATTCAACACTTTTGCACCTCAAAGGACTTTGTCAAATGGGTGAAAAGGCAGCCGACTCAATGGGAGAAAATATTTGGCAATAGCCTATCTGATACGGATTTAATATCTGTGACATACAAAGAGATCATACAACTCAACAATGAAAAGACAAACTATCCATTAAAAAATGGGCAAAAGACTTGAAAGACAACTGTCCGAAGAAGAAATACAAATGGCAAAGCAACAGGAAAAAATGTTCAACATCACTAGCAATTAGGGAAATGCAAATGAAAACTACAATGAGATATCATTTCACAGCCATTAGACTGGCTGCTATTAAAAGGCTGGAAAATTGTAAATGTTGCAGGGTATGTGGGGAGATAAGAATGCTTATTCACTGTTAGTGGGAATGGTACAGACACTGTGGAGACACTGTGGAGGACTGTTTGGGCATTCCTAAGGAAGTTGAAGATGGATCTGCCATGGAATGTGGCAATACCATTGCTAAGTATATACCCAGAACAACTGAGAGCAGAAACATGAACAGACATCAGCACACCTATGTTCATAGCAGCATTATTTATGATTGCCAGAAGTTGGAAACAACCCAGCTGTCCATCAACTGATGAATGGATAAACAAATTGTGGAGTATATATACAATGGAATATCATGCAGTGGCAAGAAGAAATGAAGATGAACAAATGACAATGTGAATGAACATGGAGGACATTATGTTGAGTGAAGCAAGCCAGACATGAAAGGACAAATACTGTATGACTGCCCTGTTATGAACTAAATATATTATGTGAAATATAAATATATTATGTGAAATATGAATATGGGTAAAATTGCATTTATAAGACAGTTTTTCTTTGATGTTAAACAAATGTGGGTGATATTGAAAATACAAAATTTCAATATCAGACAAAAAAATTATACTAAGTGAAGGAGACCAGAGTAGTACATATTGTATGATTCCATTTATATAAAATATGAACATAAATCAATTTATAAAGATTAGATTAGTGTTTATGTAGGGTTGAGAAAGGAATGCTAAAGGGTATGAAGTCTTTCTTTTTGTAGTAATGAAATTGTTCTAAAATTTTTGAGATGATGTAAAACACTATGATTACACTAAAAGTCATGATTACATACTTTATTTTATTTTATTTTATTTTTTTATTGACTTTGTAATAATATTACATTAAAAATATATATGTGAGGTCTCATTCAACCCCACCCCCCCACCCCACCTCTCCCCCCCCCCAGCAACACTCGTTCCCATCATCATGACACATCCATTGGATTTGGTAAGTACATCTTTGGGCACCTCTGCACCTCATAGTCAGTGGTCCACATCATGGCCCATACTCTCCTCCATTCCATCCAGTGGGCCCTGTGAGGATTTACAATGTCCGGTGATTGCCTCTGAAGCACCATCCAGGGCAGCTCCATGTCCCAAAGACGCCTCCACCTCTCATCTCTTCCTGCCTTTCCCCATACCCATCAGCCACCATGTCCACTTTTCCCAATCCAATGCCACCTCTTCTATGTGGACATTGGATTGGTTGTGTCCATTGCACCTCTATGTCAAGAGGAGGCTCAGATTCCACATGGATGCTGGATGCAATCCTCCCACTCTCAGTTGTAATCACTCTAGGCTCCATGGCGTGGTGGTTGTCCCTCTTCAACTCCATCTTAGCTGAGTGTGGTAAGTCCAATAAATCAGATTGTAGGTGCTGGAGTCTGTTGAGGCTCAGGACCTGGCTATCACATTGTCAGTCCAGAGATTCAAATCCCCTAAATATATCTTAAACCCCAACATTAACTGCACCTCCAGCACATTAGCATGAAAGTCTTATGAAGGAAGATCCCATCTGAGTCCAGATTCATCACACATAAACACCATTTCCAAAGAGGGGCCATCTGACCTGGTAGTTAACCCCATCGGCCATGACCATAACTCCCATGGGTCTCTTTAGCCCTCAAAGGAACCAATATCTGGGGGTTGTACCTGCTTTATCTGTCTCTCTGACTCTGCTCAGTTGTGCATGAGGGCAATCCTTCTGCCAGCCTCCAGACTCTTTTTTAGAAACTCGTAGCCATATAAACTCATTTCTCCTTTCCATTTCCCCCTTACTTTAGGTCAAACAGCATTTTAAAGTCATGTTATTTTATGTAGACAGGGATATTCTGCTGATCCGCATTGAACCTTCCGTTTAAGGTCATTTTCCAGTTGCATCATCAGTTGGTAGTTGATAGTGGTCCCTCGTTGCCAGGGAGGCTCATCCCCGGGTGTCATGTCCCACGCTGGGGGGAAGGCATTGCATTTACATGCTGAGTTTGGCTTCGAGACTGGCCACATTTGAGTAACATGAAGGCTGACAGGAGGAAATTCCCAGGCACAATGTTGCTCTAGGCCTTGTTCTTATTTTAGGCTTATCAGCTCACAAGCATAGTCATTAGCATCAGGGGCTCACTGTTGAACCCTCACTCCCTCCCGGTCCCCGCCGCTGTACCTGGGAGACTGTCGCTGCTCCCCTAGGGACCACGACAGAGCACCACTGGCCAGGAACCCAGTACCCCCCCCTGCTGTGGTTTTTAATTGTTGCCACTATGAGTATATCCAAACATTACCATGCACCCTGGACATATGTTCTGTACAGCTCCCTGTCAGCCATGATTATATACTTTAGATAGATCACATAGTATGTGATCTATCTCAGTAAAACTGCTTAATAACAAATAAATAATTGTGCAAGAATAGCCAGAAATAGTGGTTATATATAGCAGGGGAAAAAGAGAGAGATTGAGAGATGAGGAATTTTCTTGTTTGTTTGTTGTTTTGTTCATTATTATTGAAAAAAGGAAAATGCTTTAATAATGAATGAAGTGATGAATGCACAGCTATGTAATTATACCAAATACCATTGATTGTACACTTTGGACAAATTGTATACTTTATTAACATGTATCAATAAAATCAATTTGTTTAAAAAAGTTAAATTCATGGGAGAAAAAGGGAGATTATTGAATAAAAAGTTTAAAAATGACTATATATTACTAATTTCTTAGGTGTGATAATGGTATTGTGGTTATGTGGTTTTTAAGAAATGCATTTTAAGAAAAGAAAGTGAAAAGAGACGGTGTTGAGTCTTTGGAAATTGTAAAGTACAGGAAGAACAGTTATGTCTTCCCCTCAGCTCCTTTCATTGAGGAGGAAAAGTGGGTGCTTACCTTCCCAGAAGAAATCAAAGGTGGAGGTGACAAGAGAATCTATCACATATATTGAGTATATGCAGGAGAGACCATACCATCAGAGCAGGAGAAATGGAACTGGGGAGAGAAAGCAAGGTTGAGAGAGGTAGAAACAGTTAAGCTACTACTATGCAGTCTGCCCTCTCATGCTTTGGCATGGCAGATGCGCTTGTGTTTCCTTTGGATGAGTGGACAGCACCTGCTTTAGTCATCTCGCTAGTACCCTGTTCAAGGCCTATTCATTAGAACTTCAGTAACAAGAACCTGTTGGGTGGACCACCATTGATGGGAGCTGGGGATGGGGGTGGAAAATTCCAGTCAAGTTAGATTTCCTGTATGACAAATGAACAATGGGGATACCAGCCACTTCCCTCTTCCCCCTCTAGCCCACCACTACCACCACATAAAAGCTCTTCAAACAATCCATACCATAGGCCCTTTGAAAAAGCACTTTGGATGTGCTTTGACATTAAAGTTTTAAAGCAACCAAATCTAAACTTCCAGAATGTTTCAAACATTGATGCAGTTCCAATAATCTACAGTGTCTGAAAATTTATAGATGTGAACCAAGAAGTTCTTGGGGAAAGCAGTATTTAGGGAGAAAGGGAAATTTCACCAGGGGAAGTGAAGTTGTGGAAATAAATAAAAATGTTCCATTTTATTCTCCAGTGAAATGAAACTCCTCAATAAACTGGTGATAAATCTCCAGCTACCATAAACTGTCCTGGATCCCAGTTGCTGATCTTTCAGGGTGTGAGCGTGCTCCTTTTTTGTCATCCAGGAACAGAAGTGGCTAGAATTTCCTAGGAGAGAGGACGAAATCATAATTGCAGGACAGATATTGCTAGCTGTATACACAGCAACTGGTCTCCCATTTTCCTTACTAGCAGACCCCTGATTGGTTTCCAGCAGGTCCCAAGCAGCAGAGCACACGTGGTGAGTACCAATCAAAGCAGTCCTATATCAAAGCAGTCCTATATTCTTTTCCTGGTCTCCTTTGCAGCTAGGAAAGGCCTGTGAAAATGTGGCCAAGGAGACATAGAGAGAAGATGGCTTGGATAGACTTCTGGAAAACCTCTAGTTTTACTAATAAATGAACAGCTGAGTCTACTGCATCACTTCTCCCCTTCTTCTTGCTTTGAATGTGAGCTGGGCAATACTATTTGCTGGTATAAGGTGACGGTCGCGAGGATTTGCCAAGAGGATATGCAGAGACACTGGCTGCCCTGCATCTCAGATGAAAGAGCAAAGCCAGTAGGTACCTACATGCAGGCTTCTTGATAAAGGACAAAATAAACCACACTTGATTACACTTCTCTAAATTAGGTTTTTGAAACATGCTGATGTCTAAACTTGGGAATCAAGAACACAACATGCAGGATTTCGTTTCTCCCAATTTCACAGGACTCAGTTTCCAAGATTGGCGGTGGTGGTTGCGGTGGGGGAATGAAAAGGGTAGACCTAAAAAAAATATTGGATACCTGGACTCTACCGTGTCATCGTGCGTCGGTGGTGCTGTGTGAGTTCTAGAAGGCTGTGTTTTTAATATGCATCCCACAGATTTTTTGAGGCAATTGCACCTAGGTGTCAGAGTTGTTTCAAGAATTACAACAATTTATTCTTCTTAGTATCATTCTCTTCTAAACTCTTTACTCTTCATTACATCCTTCTGTGCTGAGAATATTGTTAGTTGTTAGGGGATATAGACATGCGTAGAGCGTCAGGAATTCTGTCCACATTGAGACAGTTAAAAGTTGGAGACCCTGTGGAGTTCCGGAATGGGTGCTGGTCTACTCGGGCCAAGGGGAAGTTGGCCATCCGCCCACCCAGCCCGGTCATCAAGGCCGTCGAGGCTGCCGACGAGCGCAGGAGAGACGGGCATCACCCCGATGCCGCAGGTCGGCGCCACCACGCAGGACCCGGCCTACCGCACCCGGGCCAGCTGCTCCTCGCCACCCGGACCGCGAGGGCCAGCCCGCCGCGACCTGAGCTGCCAGACCCGGGGGACGCGCATCCGCGGGCTTCCAGCGCTGGAGCACGGTGGACGAAGGCCCCGACCCCTGGGCTCCAGCCAAGGATCCTGCCCGAGGCGATGATGGGGGACCCCTCCCACCCCCCGAAGAGGAGCGGCTGCGGCTGAGGTGCGCGCCCCGCCGGCCCCCGAGCCCCACCGCTGTCTGCCCAGCCGAGGCGCGGGGCCAACCCCGAGCGCCCCGCGCGCGCACACCCGCGCTGTCCCCACGCGCCCCTCCCGCTCCTGGACATCCCCCTCTGCCCGATCTGCCCGCTTTTCACGAGCTGGCACCCGAGGGCCCCCGTTGGGAGCAGGCTCTGGTTTAAGTGACCATGGCCACCCCCTTTCGGGCGGCCTCCCGACGGGCCCTCACCTGAGTTGCCCGGCTCTCTCCTGTCCTCGCGGCCGTCCTGCCCGGACACTACAGGGCCGAGGCTGTCCGCCCCAGCCCCGCCACCGTGTCTGGAGACAAACGCAAGCAGATGGGCCGCCCCAGCCACCGGTCCGCTGACCCTTGCTGCCTCCCTCCCTTCCAGGCTCAGGGCCTCAGGGGACGCTGGCCACTCCAGACCACAGCTGGACCTCAGCACGGGCACCTGGTGAGAAGCTCTCAGGTGGGTGCAGGGTGCGGGGTGAGAGGCTGCTCCCATCCACCCCAGCGCACCCCACCCTCGGACCCAAGTTGGTCTTGCCGGACCAGCAGGAAACTTGGCTGTCCCCAGGCTTGGATGGTCAACGCGTCTCGGTTGGCACGTGGGTCCACCTGAAACCTGAGGCCCGACCCGTCCTCCCAACACAGCTGCGCCCGGAAACCCTTGGGCGCTCTGAGCTGTCGGCCGGGGCAGAGGTCAGTTCCTCTGTCGGAGACTCACCCTCTCCTGCTGCCCTCTCCCAGTGCGGGTCGATTTTGAGCAGTGCCTCTTCTCCCAGAGACTATAAATAAAAAGTCGGTGTTCTGGACGTTGCCTTAAGACACCAGCGCTACTAGCTTTTCCATTTCGCGTTTGTCAAAGTCTTCCATGAGCAGGAAAAATTGAAGTAAAAAAATTGCTGTTTAAAAAACGGTTAAATTGGGAAAATCCATGTTATATATATTACCACAATTTTTTTCTAAAAAAAAAAGCCTTATGGCAGAACTAACCAGTTAATTGCATGCATGCAATGCAAAGAGCTTCTTTTCTAATAAAAACTTTGAACATTGCACGCAATAGAAACTTAGAATGAATATTTTGTGTGTATTACTAGTTTTTTTTGTATTCTAAAACAGACACACATAAGTAACACTGCTAATTTATAAATGTGATTATGGCTGAAAAAGGTAGTCTAGGGTGGTTAATGTTAATTGAAAGACAGCTAGAGGATAACCTAGGAACTGTATAATATAGTGATTTCAGTGGTAGATGTGGATTGTGGTTAATAATACAAATACAAGAATGTTTATTACATGGTGTAGTAGTTTGGTATTATTTATGAATTCCAGAAATAGATATTGGATTATGTTTGTAAACTGGCCTGTTTGCACATTAGATTGTATTCAATTCAGTGGTTTCACTTTTACTTGATTAAATAATGATTAAGGCTTTGAATGGGCCATGTCAGTAGGTGGCAGGGACTCAGAGATAAAACTACACGGTAAAGCAGAGGAATTAGTTGGAGCTTTAAAGCTGGAGTTTTGCTGTGGAGTCTGGGGAAGTAGACACAAGGAGGACACAAGGGAGTTTTGAGCTACAGCCCAGAAGTAAACACACAGGAGAACACAGAGGAATAGAGATGGCGCCTCACACATGGCAGAGGCCCCCACGAAGAGAGAAGAGCCATTTGCCTAAGTCTACAGCTGACCGTGTGGAGAGAAGCACGCCTGAGCCCAGAGAGGATCCAGCCCCAGGGAGAGAGACAAACCTAGAGAGCTTGATGGCCCACAACTGATATCGGAAGAAGCTGGGACCAAGGAGCTTAAAGAAGAGGAAGCCTGAATCTTTGGCAGACCTCAACAGCCATCTTGCTCCAACATTTGGCAACAGACTTTGGTGATGGAAGTAAGTTATGCATTATGGCCTGATAAATGTAAGCTTCTACCCCAAATAAATACCCTTTATAAAAACCAACCAATTTCTGGTATTTTGCATCGGCACCCCTTCAGCTGACTAATAAAATGACCAAGTAGGATCCATCCCAGAAATGCAAGATGTGTGTATCATTTGAAAATCAAAGTCTGTTACCATATTAAGAGACTAAAAAGTACAACTGTGTGATCATACCAATGAAGTAAAAACTACTTCACAGATCTCAGCATCCATCCATGTTAAATGTTCTGAATAAACTAGGACTGAAGAGCATCTAAAAATTACAGCTACCATCATATGCAATGTTGAAACAATGATCAGGATTAGAGCAACAAGGTTTGCTTTGATCATTTCTCCATATTGATTATAGTAGATGCACTAGCTAGTACAGAAAGTCATACTCAGAAGCAAAAATTACATAGATTGGAAAGATAGAGAAGTGTTGTTATTTGCAAAAACAAGATTTTCTCAGTAGAATATTCTGAAGAATCTACAGAAAAGTACTTCAGCTAATATGTGAGTTTAGCAAGGCTGTAGTATATAAGATAAATAATAAAAGATCAATTGTGTTTGTACTATTAATAATGACAAATTGGAAGTTGGTATGGAAAATCCGTTTTAGTAGCATAAATAATATGAACTTCTTAGAGAGAAATTTAACAAAACATGGCTGTTGGAATTAAAGAAGACCTAAATAAATGAATATATATATATAAATAAATGAATGTTTATATATATATATATATATATATATATATATATATATCAGCACTTTTGCCCCAAATACTCTGTAAATGAAATGCAATTTCAATCAAATCTTAGGAGGCAATTTTATTGAAATTTACAAATATATATATATATATACATATATATAGAAATATGAAGGATTAGAAGAACCAAAATTATTTTGAGAAGTAAGGGCAATACTCTTGAGTTTACCTTGTCTGATTTTAAGTCTCACTACCAAACCAATATTGATTGGATGATGAAGCCTTCCCTAAAGATTCAGTCTGATTTAATTCAGCCCCCCTCCATTCACTCCATAGTGTCATGTTTTATTTTCTTTATAATTCTTATGGTATTAAGAAATTATATTGTTCAACTAAGAAATTATATTGCTCAACAGTACTAAAAACTTTGCATAAGTATATAGATCAATAGAATAGGATAGTCCAGAAATTGACTCAAATATATATGGTCAACTGATTTTTTACAAAAGTGGCATATGATAAATTATGTTTGATAATTTAACACTATTGTTTTTTAAAAGACACTGGCAATCGGGGCAGCAGCTGTGGCTCAATCAGATGAGATTTAGTTTTATGAGATGTGAATATGATCAAGTACTTTTTTCCATTTTCTTTCATTAAAAAAGGAGACCTTATCATGCTATTTAACCAACCTGTGCTCATTTATTCATCTGGAATATTGGAGAAACAACTGAGTTTGTTTTGGGGATTAAGTAAGATAAATGTGCCTGGACAGGAATTTTTAAAGTAGTGCTTCCACAATTTGTTAAACTGCCTTCTGTGTATTATTTTATTTTTTGAAGTTGAAATAAAGTTAGAAAGTTATTTGATTAATGCATTCATTTTAACCATATTTCAAAGAAAGTTTTATAATATATTTTAAATGGAATTAACTGTACTTATTCTGCAGTGAGCACTCTAAATGAAAAACTATTCAACTCAGGAACATAATAAAGGCATTGTACCTTAATGTTTGCTTATCCATGGACATGCATAAGGGTGTTGATTCTATTCCTTGCTCCCACCTGTCAATCCACACCCTCTAGTCTGCACCTCTTCTTTTGTCTATTAGAAATAAGTAGGAATTACGAAATATCCATTTACTCTGCTCAACAATAGTGTTTGAGTCCTCTATAATCTCTATGACCCATTGAGTGCAACAAAAACATCCTTCACTTTCAAGAGCTTGAAGCTGAAGCATCAAATTCAAAGAACTCAACTTCATTTGCTTCTGGGGTACAGCAAGAAATAGTGCATAGAAAAAAAATAATAACTTCTTGGATGATACATCAGTGCAGTTTGAATTCCTCAAATTTATCCAGCCAAAGGAGTTGTTACTGAACTCAAGAATTACTGAGTTTCAATTTTGTACTTTCGACCCCCAAATTATCAAATAAGTTACTTTTGATCTCTTTTCTCCTATTGGAAAAATGGAAGGCAATATCATACATCTCAAAGGTTTAGCTATGGAAGGTAAAAGATTCAGTAAATAATTTGGGGCTGGAAACTGTTAAGTGCTAAGTGTTATTTTAACTGCTACACCCCAGAAAGCATCCATCAGCAATCCCCTGTGCTGAACCTGGAGTCTGGGAGTTTTGTGAAGACAGGTCATCCCATTTAGTTCTTCATGACTCATTGATCTAAGCTTTTAGACACTCTTGAACTTCACATTTCTTAGAAGATGGTTAGCACTAGTAGCAGACTGCTCACTGGGGACAACTTGGAATGAGCCAAAGCAATATTGATGATAGCTTGAACTGGATATGTAAGGGAATATGAAAGGTGAGAAATTATAGGCCTATAAGGTATATTCCCTCCAGTGCTCCCAATTTTGCTCTGGAGTGGATTTTTCTCTGAAAATATGTTTTCTGAGTGACTGTTAAAACTTCCAATTGCAATAACTCGTCTGGCTGTGTCTGAATTTTCAGCATCTCTGCCAAGTTTTACAGTAAAGATTCTGCAAAACAGTGGAAATCTGAAATCTGGCTCATACCCCAGACTCATCCTGCTTATGGGCTCTAAATAATAAATATTCCTTATCCAGTATTCAGTGCAGCTACACTTTCAGCAGGAGAGAGCACATTTGTCAAAGAGCAGAAAAATGAAATTTTGGAGGCTGTATCAGTTTCTTGGCTGCTACAACAAACACCATACAAAGTGCTGGCTTATATAATGGGAATTTATTGGCTCACAGTTTTAAGGCTAGCAGAAATCCAAAACCAAGGTGTCAGTAAGGTGATGTTCTCCCCTGAAGACTGGTGTTCGGGGTTGGCTGCAGGCAATCCTTGGTCCTTGGCTTTTTTCTCTCATGGTAGTGCACATGGTGATGCGGTTTCCTTTCTCCTCCAGGTTCTGTTACCTTCCGCCTTCTTTTCCTCTACTTGGCTTTCACTAGGTCTGAATTTCATTCTTCTTATAGAGACCACTAATCTGGATGAAAGCACAAACCGATTCAGTGGGCTCCACCTTAACTAAAAATAACACCTCAAAAGGTCCTATTTACAATGGGCTCACACTAACAGGAATGGATTAAGATTAAAAGTGTATTTTTCTGGGGAGATCATCCAATCCCCTGTTAGTTACATTTTCTCTGAAATTAGAACTTGAGAAGAAATCTCAAGGCAGGTAGTTGGTCTAGGAGATGCTCTCAGGAAGAAAAAGTCAGCGAGGGAGGCAAACAGAGAGACACAGAAAGACGAACAGCCAATACAATTGTGTATGATTGCTTTCACTGCTAAGGGGAATGGGGCCACGGTCTCCCAAGATTTCTTAGAAGTGAACAGACTACCCCCCAGAAATGTCTTCATTGAAAATTAGGAGGGTGAAGCCTTTATCCACCGATTTCATCTCCCATGGTTCACTGCAAAGGGTATTGGCTCCCCCTCACCCAACACTTTCAGGTTGGATCTACAAATGGGACATGCAAGTTTTCTTTGCCCCTCAGGAAGCTCTGGAGGAGAACCTATTAATTTAGGCTGTGTTTGTTTGAGCTAAAGGTTGTTTGAGGTATCTCAAGCTGATTTGGAGCTCCCATGCCACAGCAGAGGTTAAAAACGAAATGAGCAAAGCGGGTGTCTGCTACAGCTCAGCCTCTTGTGCTGCTCAGGTTATATGATGCCATCATTAAATAAATTCTGCCACTGAGTTATCCATGTGGGGACTGGTTGCAATACTTCCCCACTCCGGTGCATGAAAAGGCTTAAATGGGCAAGTTTAATGGGACAAGCTTCAGCCCTGCCTGATGAAACTGGTGTCAAGACCCTGGCTGGCACTACCCTCTCTGTCTTTAACCTCCCATTCTAGACTTCCCTCTACCTCAGCCAGCACTTCTGTTGAACTGGGCTGCTTTCCTGGCAGTGTGGCCCAGACTTCATCCCTGAGGGATCTGAACTCTTGGGTGCCTTGCCCTTTTTGTGCCAGCATTACTTCAACTGTCTGTTCACCTGATCATCAGGCTTAGAAGCACCAGGGGCAGCCCATGGATCTCCAGTTGCAGGCACACTCCTCCCTTATGTTGTGGCATCCTTCACTCCTGAAAGTAATCGGGGTCAATGATACTAAAAATTAAAATTATTTCCTTTTTTCTATTTTGGAATTAGGAGCCTGAAGGGATCAATCTGAGATTCAGTTTTAGGGGAAACGTTATCGTGTTCCTTGGAGAAAGGTTTTTATTTTCTCCCAGACCCCGAATCCAAGGGAACCTAGAATTGCACACAGTCTCCAAGTGTGTGACTGAAAGTGATGGGGAGAGAGGCAATTTCACTTGTGTTCTTGGTTGCTGGACCTTTGTATCACAGCCATAGAGGACACAGCACCATATTGATGCTGTAGGTTTTAGTTTTATTGCAGGTACTACATCCCAAATAACAGCACTCCAATTCCAGACAGGTGTCATTCCACAGCCGGAAAACCTTAACTGAGCTTTTAATAAGCCTCCACATCATTCCTTGTGATGGGCTACTTCTGGGTGATGTGATATGTGTTGGGAACAATGGATCCCACTGCCATTTGCTGATCATTGCAATTCTTTCATCCTAAAATACATTCCTTTTTCTGAGCTCTTATATAGGAGTCCAAGTCAGTAAATTGTGGATTTTGTCACTCCTTGGATAATAGTTCTTGCAGAAATGCTGAAGGATGGAAAAGCAAATCCCTGTCCAAAGAAGGTGTCAGTACCAGGAAGGATGAATCACTTTCCATTCACAGGAGAAAAGTGTCCAATGTGATCAACTTGCCACTGAAAGCCTGGCTGGTCTTCAGGGAGGTTCTCATATCAAGAGCTCAGCACAGCTTTCTGCTGCTCACAGGCTAAACAATAGCTAGATCAGCCTGTGAAGGACTTCATACTATTGGGTCCATAGTTTACATTCCTGCCACCATGGCATGGGGGACCCATGGATGGGTAGTATAGGAGGGAGGTTAGAAGACATCCACAGATCATTCACTTGCCCATCTCCTTGTTGAATACATCCGCTACAATGGATATTCTCTAGCAAGCATTGACCTGAGACACAAATCCACTATTTGTGTTTACTCCCGTATTACATCCATATGCCTTTTCCCTAGACCTCTTCATTTCCTACAACCTTATATCATGCTGCTTCCTGGACACTGATCCAAAAAAGAAAGCCAAGCAAGGTGGAAAGCCAAGGATACCTCTTGAAGAAGATGAATTCATTCAGAGCTAGACATCTAAGCCTGCATGTCTAGATGCTATGTAAACTCCCAAGTATTCTGAAGATGGTGCAATCTGCATGGTGATTTTGTGCCAGGCAGGTAAAGAGATGGTTGTTCTGATATTTAGCACTTAAACTTCTCTTCCATGAATGGCATTTGTCTTAGCCCTGCCCCAGGTGTGTGGAGAAACCTACGCGTATATATGGAATTTTAAATGCATAGTTAGCTAAGCTTTGGGTATGCTCAACGTTGATCCTTTCCAAGTGGTTGATTACAGATTTTTTTGCTGCATCAGGGGGTATTGGACTATGACCAACAACTTCAAGCATCTCAGGCAATGCATTTGACTGAATTTGGAGGTTTCTGTCTCATACAGTAAATTCTTCCTTCATTTTACCACCCCCTACACGTTTCTTGTTAGGAGAAGTTTGTGTTTGCTGCAGTTGGCATGTTAGGTGGAGAGCCTCAGACTACACTTTTAACAGAGAGCTTCCTCTCTGTCCTACGGTTGATCAAACAGCTTCTGTGGAATTGTAAGGAGTTTGCTAAGCTCATCTTTTGTCTCTTTTGATGAATGTTTGACTACAATTTTTTTTTTTCCAGGAGTCTTTCTCTGTCTACAGATCAATTTGGACTGGACATTTAAAGCTAAGACTTCCTTCCATTTCTGAGTGGTTTCACTGGTATCGGTTCCTATACCCTGTCAGTTCCAATGCTACTTAGTATCTTTTCTAATTTAGCAGGAAGAGCATTGCAAAAAATACAAACAATCTGGCACTTTCGAGAAATCTGACACTCCAGAATTAGTCCTTTGCAACTTTCTTCCCCACCCCCCTTTTCTTCTTATAAAGAGGAGCCACAAAAGTTTTATCTTTTCAACATCCTTACACCATGACGACTTGAATGCCCTGAGTTTTCCCTTCTAAGAGGAATGATAATCAACCAAGTCAGTTTCTGGTGGGGAGATGCACAAATGACACTTGATTGTATCTGCTTGAAGAGGGCAGAGAGTGGCTGCTTTGATGTGATAGGGAGATCAAGTGCTCCATAACTGAGAGTTACTGTAAATAACTCTTCCCTGCGTCCCATAAGATGTGGCTCAGGAAGTAGAATTTCATCCCCGTGTAGACTGTCAAAATCTTATAGCCGATGTCACTGGATAAAACCTTTTCAGCTCTGAAAAAAACACTGCTTCTTTGACCACTACTTGTCTTCCTATTTCAGTCATTATTTAGGGGTGCAAGAGCTTCACAAAGAGCAGTTCATTACTTCTCACTTTACCTTTGTGAAGTAGAAAAGGAAGTGGAAGCCTGAAGCTTAGTCTCTGTAAGGCCTGTGGTTGTGATTTAAAGCAATCATCAATGCCTTTCTATTTTCCCATTTTGATCATTCTACTTAATATTTGTCTTCACCTTTATTTTCGTATACTCTTAGTTTTCATTAACACCAGTTCTCTGGCTTACAGAATCAAAGAGAAGTGTGTCACTGGAAAAAATGCGTGGATAATAAGTCATGGCCTTATCCCATTCCTTCCATTACATGCACACTTTTCTTTCACTGGCTGTTTTATTCTATTAATACTTCTTTATGGCAAGAGAAAAGTGCCTCCCTCCTTTGGATATATATAAAGTCTGCTTTTTAAAATAACTTGTTTCTTGCCTTCTATTAGCGTAGCCAGTTAGCACCGTGCCATGTTTCAGTAGGGAGCAAACACAAAGGCACTCTTCCTTTTCTTCTTGACCTTGAAGTCTGATATTTAAGGGATCTTCTTGCGCTGTCTCCCTATATGACAAAGAGAACGCTATGAATGCCTCAGAACCACTTACGGTTCAATTCCATTAAGTGAAAATTTATGGAAAGTAGTTCCATAGAGTTATAGGGATGCACTTTTTATGATTATTATTATTGATTGCAATAGGTTTCAGTCCCATTCTAAACCTGGTATCCAGGATCCATGGTGGGGATGGAGAAGGTGACTCTGACCTTGGACTTAGCTATTTGTTTTCCTATCATATGAGCCACTGGATAACTTTTCTATTTTATATATACTGAAGTGGATTTTAATTTCCATGCCTGTTTAATTTCTAGAAACTCTTCTTTGGCGGGGGGGTGGATTTATTTTCTTTAGATTATATTCTCAATGTACTAAGGTTTAAAGTGGCAACAGGTTTTAATGACATATGTCCAAATTCTGACATCACAGGGGCAGGCTCAGACAGAAGTATAAAAAAAAAATTCTCAAGCTGGTGGCTTTCATAAAAACATTCCAAAAGAAGAGAGAAAATAGTAGGAACTGATTTATAAGTACGTATTCTTTACTTTCTGCTCCAAAATAATATAGGATACATTTTTTTAGATCAAAAGCAAAAATTGCAATAATGCTTTTGAGAAGGCAAATATTCTATGATGCAATCACTTGCCATTGAGAAAAACATTCACTTGTACAATCAGGAAGTTATAACTGATGACCTACAATATCCAAAAGGAGGAAAGTTAGTATAACTGGGTTCTTGTAACTGACACATTAGATTTACGAGAATCCCTATGTAACAGGCATCCTTCAGGAGCTGTCAGCTGTGGCTGCAGCATCTGAAAGGTAAAACAGTGTAAGCAGCTGCACAGTAGAAAACCACTGAAGGCCAGGAAGGGCCAGGCCAGGGCGCTGAATTGTCGAGTCCCACCCGTGCTGTTTGGTGCAGGAGACAGAGCTGGTGGATGCACCAAGGAGTTAGTCCCTGCACTTGCTCATCTGCCTCCACGTGGAAAGTCTTGGGGGTGGAAACAAACATTTTGCATCTTGGCTGATGCTGAGATGAGGCTCAGGAAGAAGCCTAAATGGAGACATTCGTTTTCCTGTGCATATTATCTTGCTGGTGGCCGCCTGGGACATGAGCCTCTACTGTAATTCTAGGACTAAGTCAGTCTGATTCCCAGGACTCCCTATGTTACCTCTTTTGCAGGTAGGACTGGGGAAAAGGAGCTGTACTGTGAAAAAAATGATCTCAGCATAACTGATAACTCGCCTTCTCAACTTCAATGACTGGGCACAGCCCTGTCCCCACTTCTCTCAGTAATCTATATCCAATCTTATTGGGGGAGAAGAATAAGTCATAGGATACTATGAGATTTCATTCTTGGGGAAGAAAGTAGAGCTCCACCTTCTGCAGGGAGGTGGCGGTGACTCAGAATTAGAGCAAACCACTCTTTTCCCTGCTTTGTGACCTGCCCAAAGCCTTTCCATGAGAATGTGAAATGTTGTAAATGATCTCTGGATGTTCTGAAATACCCAGAAACTCAAAGACAAGAGATCAAAAGTGGATTTTCTTTTAATATGATAATCTTTTGACTCTTTTTTTCAATTTATTGAACTCAGATGCTAGCACTGCCCTTGGACCTGGGGACACTCCATCCCTCAAGGATGTCACAGTCAACTAGAGATGTGTTAAAGCAAATAAATGACCTTTGAGTACTTGGCGCTTCATGAGAGGGGGGGACAGCTAGGTGTAGTGGGGACCCAAGAAGGGTGTGTCAGGGAAGGTTGCCCAGAAGGGGTCCAGAAGGTTTCATGTTTTAGAGAGGATACATTTCGAGGAAAAAGTCAAACATTTCGAAAAGGGTTTTGAAACAATTTGACAAGCTAATGGGCTTCAGAACTGATGATGATTAGATAGCAAAGCTGTGTGCTGGATAAAATGCTTAAAATTCTATATTCTTACTGGACATAAAGCCTAAGAAACTTCTGATGTTCAACTACAGATTATTTCCTTAGGTTTTACTCTACTCTTGTAAAAAATGCTCATCTTGAAGATGAAAAAATTATTCTCCCCACCTCTACATATAATTTCAACCCTATCATTCACTTTATAATAAATTATGATTAACATTTATTTGTGGAGCAATAATTGAAAGGAAAAACTAGAAATACTTTGTCTAGCATGTTGCAATGAAGCAGTTCAGCAAATGCACTCTTGGTCACTGTGTAATTGGTTATGTCAATGGCATCTACAATTGTCCTTATACTTTTCAGAACATGTAATACATTCAGCAGATGGCACTGTTTTTCATTATGTGAGTCATGGAAATTAACCTTATTAATTTATGATCTCCTCTCTTATATAAGGAGTGAGATTTTAAATCTTTTCTGGCTTCACCTCCTGGGAAAGTTCTTTGCTAAATGCAGGAAGTGGGTGAGATGCATTGCTACATAGCCACAGTCATGCTACAGGATTGATTCACAGAACAAGAGTGACATCTGTATTGGAGACAACCCTGGCTGAATGACTTCTTCATTTAATTCTCTTCCTTTGTCATCTGTAACACAATAAAGGAAATTAAAATCAGTGATCGACTGTGCTTGAGTACATTATCATCAAGACTGAATACGTAAACAATGCACCAAATGAAAAGAAATTTAATCACTTTCTTTCCTTGTGTATCTAACTTGGAATATCTGGGGCCCAGTAACTGACATTTATTTTATTCAGAAGAGGAAAAGGAATTCATTTATTCCATTTGAATATTCCTTGTGCGTTAATAGAATGTGTTATTTTACCTGAAGGATTTATAGTTAGGAAAATATACAAAAATCTTTACTTATTAAATATAAATTATTATACAATCCCATTGAAAACACTGTTATTTCAGTGTTTTCCCAAAACTGTTTGCTATTTATTTTAATTCTTAGAAATCGTGAGTGTAAATTTTGACTTTTCCAATATTCCTGGAAATTAAATTTCTTATTAGGAAGGGGAGGTGGGTGGGGTTTCCTTTTGTTGAAGCAGATTATCTCTGAGCATCAAATTTTATTTGGGACTCTTTGATACTCTTAAAATAGAAAAAGAAGTAACCCAAACCCTTCTAATGATCAAATTTCCTTCCAAGGTTAAGCAGATACCCTGGGAGACTGGGGTCATATATTGCATTTTATTTGGTTAATTCCTCATGTGACAGAAAGACATTTGATACTTCTAAGTGGATATGGTACCCACAGTGAATCAAATGGTCTACACAGTGGTTGCGCATGCAAAATGCAAGATAAATCTGTAGAAAACTTCAGTACTCATTGTTTCTAAAAATTGTCTTCTTTCCTCTTCTTAAACTGTTTGATTTGATCATTGAAGTCATCTTTAATTAGTTAAGCAATGAACTTGACAGTGTCACAGTCTCTATCAGGTAGGCCAAGGGCATTTATAAAGGATGATGAAGTGCTAGTGCAGCAGCCTTTTCCAGAATCCGTGCAATTGTCATTTTTCTAACCATCCACCTAACAGCTTTGTTTGAAAAGAGGGTCCTGGGGTAGGGCTAGAAATGTGGTTTTGGGTCAGTACTCATGTTGATAATACTATCTCAACTTATAGAGCCATGGAAGACTAGGCTTTAAAATCTTCCTCTGCTTACTATGTTACCGCAGGCAAATCCCTTAATCTGTTTGAGTTTCAGTTTTCTAATCTATGAAATAAGGATAAAAACATCTTCGTTCCTATACAAACACGGTTAAGATGTTGGTGGTGTGCTGTCTGCTCGGGACCGGTGGTCCCGTGTTCCTAGTTTAGGTTTACAGGTGAAAGTGAAGATTTTGATCAAGATGCCAGCTAAGGCATCCTTATTTGCCCAAAACTTCCTACATGAGGTTAAGCAGGGCCACATGAAAGTACTCAGCTCTCCGGGTCTATCGCCTCGATTTATGGATCTGTAGCTATGTTGGCATCAAGTTATTTTATAGGGTAGAATGCCCACAGGTGGAGTTTAACAAATTTATATCCACTTTTCCAGAAGCGGTGTGACTGACAACCTAAGCCAAGAATCTTCAGTGTTTTCATTAGATGTCACTGCAGAACTACATCTCCTTTAGAGCAAAACTGATGCTGAGCAGGAAGTCTGAGCAGTCTTGCATCTGCCTTCTTAGCTTCTCCTTGGGTGAAGACAGGGTGCCAATGAAAGACGCACAGGGCCAGGAGAAAAGAAGCCCAGAAAGTCATACTTTCCCTTGACTGACTACTGGATTATTTGGTTTGCATATATATATTTGCACAGGGCAAAGTGTACATGAAAAAATATTGAAGTCATTGAAATCAATACAAATATTAGGGTTTTGTGTTTTTTTTTTAAAGAGAAAAAGCCTATGGAATTAATTTCCATATATTGTAAATTAGATAGAAATAAAATGTACTTATGTTAAGATAAGGAAATTGAACCTAGAAAAAATATACAAAAATAAAAAAAACCTCCTGGCATTAAAATTGTTGAAGTCATTCCTTCATCTTTCATTCTTCATCCTTTATGAAAACATTATGAAATATTTCAGACACATAAATTTTACACAGTAAATATTTACCATATTTGCTTCAGATCCTCTATTCTTTATAAAAAATAAGTCTTAAAGATATATTTAAAGCTCCAATTCCCATCTCATTCCCCAAAATACGTGTGTAGGCATAAACAGTCTGGTACAACTTTATGTGCTTTTACAGTTAACAGAATTAGACCATAATTTACATATAATTTTTTTGCATTTGCTGTTTCCACTCAACATTTTTTTCCCAGATTTATTCAAGTTGGTCCACATAAATTCAGACCATTAATTTTAACTGATTTAGAGTTTTCCATTCTATTCACTTACTACAATTTACTTATCCACTAGAGAGTGATAAGCTTTTAGATTCTTTCTATTTTTAGTTATTAGTACTAATGATCCAACAAACATCCTTGAACATGTCTCCTTTTGAATATTTGTATGGATTTCTCTACAAAGAACATTTACCTGGTGGAATTTTTGGTTGTAGTATATGAATATCTTTAACTTTACCACTTTTTACCAAAGTACTTTCCAAAGTGGCAGAGGCATTTCACACCTCTGTTAGCAGTGTATGAGTTTCTGGTTCATAAAGTCCTTGCCATAGTTTTGTTATTATACTGGCAAAAATCATAAATTCTCATGCTTATTAAATTGTACTTTATCCTTTTAAGTTGTATTTCTAAGATTAGCCATCATTCATTTTATCCTATACCTTTTTTTTCTATTGAGTTATTTCTTTTATCTCATTGATTGTAGGATCCTTTCTTTATAATATGGATATTATATTTTCAGTTATATATATTTGTAAATATCTTTACCAGGTTTATGACTTGTAAATAACCTTTATTCATGGTAAAGTATCCAGAATTTAAAATTTTAATATATTCTAATTTATCTACTTTTTTCTTTTGTTCTTCTTTTTTTCTGATATCTGTTTAATAAACCCTTCACCAAAGTCACTGATTTCCTACACTTACTTTAAAATATTTAAAAAATTTGCCTTTCATATATTGTCTTAAATCCAAATGGATTTCTCTAGTGTGAGGTACAGTTTTTGTTTTATTTTTATATTATAGACAATTATCCCATTTTCATTCATTAAATATTATGGGTTTTTTTTCACTCATCATACTGTGTCTCTCATATTACAAGTTGAACATATTCAGCATATTCATGGGTCTATTTCTTGATGATTCATTTTTTTGTCATTGGTTTATTAGTATATTCTTGAGTGACAGAAAAGAATTTAAAGTGATATAATTACAATAAGTAATGATACCTGATAAGGTATTAGTCTTCAAAACAATCTCACCTCTTCTTTTCCACTGACTTTTCAATATGACTTTTAAGATGAAGTTCTAAGAAAAGTCCTGGAATATTTATTGGAATAACTGTAAATTAATCGATTGACATCTTGATGATATTAAACCTTTCTATTCATGAATAAGCTATACTCACCTTTTATTTAGGTATTCTTTAATGTTAGTCAATAGAAGTCAATGAAAGATTTTGTACATATTGTATGGATTAAATACATTCATGCTTTGATCCTCTAATAAATATGATTTTTTAAAAAATATTATTTTCTAATTGGTTGCTGCTGCTTTAGAACTATTTCATTGATTGTGTTTTGGCTTGGCCTTATATCTAGAAACCTTACTGATTTGAATAGTATACCTAGAGACTTCCTTTGACTTTCTGTGGGTGTGGTGGATTGAAGCTGATGTATTCCAGAAAAACATGTTCTTAAACGTAATCCATTCCTTGGGGTGTGAACCTATTACAAGTAGGACTATTTTTTTTACACAAATCAATTTTATTGATATATATTAATAAAGTATAAATCCATCCAAAGTGTGCAACCAATAGTATTCGGTGTAATCACATACTTCTGCTTTCGTCACTTCAGTCATTCTTAGAGCACTTTCATTATTCCAATAATAATAATAAACCAAAAAAACAAACAAAATGCATCACCTCTTAATCTCTGTTCTTCCCCTGCCGTACATAGCTGCTATTCTTTTCCTTCTCTCTAGTATATTTGTATTTATATTTTGTAAAAACAGACTTCAATATACAATATCACCCACATTTGTGTTTTATATGAGGTTTTATTATCTTATACAGCCCCATGTTAGCACTTTTAGCTTTCCTTCTAGCAATATACATGATCTTAGACTTTCTCTCTCAACCACTGTCATATCCAAATAATAACTCTGCTAGTTACAAACATCATAACATTCTATCACCATTTCTCTTGATTTCCAAAGATTTACAAGAAACCATTTTATCAGTTCTGTACATTAACCCTCAGCTTTCCGTTCTCTACCTTCCTTCTATTTTCCGTTGACCTACGTTCTACTTATTAACTCTGTGAGTTTACAAATATATTTAGTTCATAATATCATAACTGTATAGTATTTGTCTTTTTGTATCTGGCTTGCCTCGTTCAACATAATATTCTCCAGGTTCATGTATATTGTCATATGCTTCATGACTTCATTTCTCCTTACAGCTGCATGATATTCCATTGTGTGTATATAACATAATTTGTTTATCCATTCATCAGTTGATGGACACCTGGGTTGTTTCTAACTTTCAGCAACTATGAAAAACACTGCTATGAACTTCGGTGTCCAAATTCTGTTCACGTCTCTGCTCTCAGTTCTTCTGGATATATACCCTAGTAATGGTATTGCCAGGTCCCATGGCAAGTCTGTATTCAACGTCCTTAGGAATTGCCAAACAGTCCTCCACAGTGGCTGCATGAGTCTACATTCCCACCAACAGTGAATAAGTGTTCCTATCTCTCCATATCCTCTCCAACACTGATGTTTTTCCAGCTTTTTAATAGTGGCTATTCTAAAAGGTGTGAAATGATATCTCATTGTGATTTTGATTTGAATTTTCCTAATGACTAGTGATGTTGAACATTTTTTCCTATGTTGCTTCACCATTTGTATTTCTTCTTTGGACAATTGTCTTTTTAAGTCTTTTGCCCATTTTTTAATCAGTTAGGCTGTCTTTTTATTGTTGATTTGTATGATCTCTTTGTATATCATGGATATTAAACACTTATCAGATAAGTGATTGCCAAATATTTTCTCCCATTGAGTCAGCTGCATTTTCATCCTTTTGACAAAGTCCTTTGAGGTGCAAAAGTGTTTAATTTTGAGGAGGTCCCATTTATTTTTTGTTTTTGTTGCTTGTGCTTTGGCTGTAAAGTTTAAGAAACTACCACCTACCACAAGATCTTGAGGATGTTTTCCTACCTTTTCTTCTAGGAATTTTATGTTGTTGCCTTTATGTTTAGGCCCCTGATTCACTTTAATTAATTTTTCTATAAGGTATGAGATAGGAGTCCCCTTTCTTTCTTTTGCATATGGCTATCCAGATCTCACAGCAACGTTTGTTGAATAGATTCTACTGGCCCAGCTAGGAGGGCTTGACTGTCTTGTCAAAAGTCACTTGCCTGTAGATATAAGGGTCTATTTCTGAGTTCTTGATTTGATTCCATTAGCCAATGTGCCTGTCTTTATGCCAGTACCATGCTGTTTTTACCACTGCAGCTAAGTAATATGCCTAAAGTCTGAAAGTGAGAGTAGTAGGAACTTTTGATGAGATTATTTCAGTCAAAGTGTGGCCCAACTAAATCAGTATGGATCTTAATTCTAAATTGAGACATAGGGAGAGAAAGCTACAGGAAGTAAGATGCTGAGCATCAGTGGACCTGGAAGAGGAGGGAGAGACCTCATGCCACGTGACTTGCCATATGACAAGCTAAGGACTAAGGATGGCTGGCTGGCAGTTAGCTCCAGAAAGTCTTTGGAAAAGAAGTGTTGCCTTGATGACACCTTGATTTGGACTTTCTTTTAGCCCTAAAAGCATGAGCAAATAAATCCCCATTGTTTAACCTGGTCCATTTCATGATATTTGCTTGAACAACCTATGATACTGAAACAATAGGTAATATAATCTCTAAATGATGACTTTTTTTTCTAGTTTTCTACTTATTTTTTCATCCTGTATTATTAAATTAGTTAGTAACTCAGAACAATCTGTTGCCTATTCTGTCCTATTCCTGACTTTCAAAGAAAATACTGATTGTTTCAACATTAATATGATGGTGTTTACCATAGATCAACTTATCAGGTTAAGAAATTTGTCATCCATTCTGAGTTTGCTAGAATGTGCTTAATCATAATTGGATATTAGATTTTATCATGTGCTTTTTTTCATTTTCTGAGATAATCCCATGGCTTCCCTCTTTCAAATCATTATGTGGTAAATAACGTTACAAGACTTTCTAATGTTAAAATATTCCTGCATTACTGCATGAACCTAATGCCACTAGTCTGTAATACTGAAAGACTTTTTTTATATAACAGTGGACTTACTTTTCTAGTACTATGATAAGGATTTTACATCTATACCCTTAAAGAAATTGTCTTTTCATTTCTGTGTCATCTGCCTATAGGAGGAACTGACTGAAAATGACACAGTTAATTTTTTTAACTCCATACAAGCTTTATTTTAACAATATGTATAAGATAGTTCTGGGACTCTGTCCCAACATGAGGGACCTGTCTTCATGCCTATTAATGAAATACAAATAAGCACAATTATAAATGAAACTTACAAACTGTCGGCTGAATTCTTCTTTTGTTCCTGTTTTAGATGTCACAATCATCAGGGGAAAAATATATTCCACTTTCTGAAGCCACCTCCAGTGATAACTGCAGTAATAATAATGCCACAGGGGGAACAGGTCTGGGAGTGGTAATGACAATGACATTTATTTTAGTAGTAGCAGCTGAGTTGAGGGTTCCCCATGATGGAGGCTACAGGGCAGCAATGGGACCAATTCTGGAAGTAATGATAAAACTGGTAGCAGCCACTGCAGCCAAGGGTAAAAGCCATGTGATTACTATTACAGGGCCAGTATAAGGATCCTGCCATGCTCAAGAAGCTCAACTTGGACAGCTGAAGCCAAGAGGTACAGTGTCAAGCATCTGGGCAGCATTTTCACTCCTCCACCCAGAAAAGGTAGAGATTTCCTGCAGTAACTGATTTTTGAACAATCTAAACTTTTAATTCCACACACTCTTGTAACATTGCTGCAATCAATTTCTTCCATTCGTTCATGCCTAGAGAATGGTTTCTACTTCTTGATCAGCCACTCACTAATGTATTAGGAATGGCTTCAAGAAAACAGATCTTTAGAGAAAGGATCCTGGGAGTGGTTTTCTGACCTGTTTTGCCTTGAATGCAATCATGACATTTTTGCCAGTAGAAAATGGAAACTGGCAATCCATGGTGTACAGTGGTCTCATGAGTACTTAACTCATTGCATGTAGGTTGTTGGGATGTGTTTTGGAAGGCAAGGTCTGGAAGACAAAAATGGCTGCTGCAGCTGACTGTTATAATAATGTCAGCAACACGATCTGTGGGTGCAACCGAGACCACACAGATAGAAGCGATAAGCTCAGCACTTTAGTGTTGTAGTTCAAGGTCTGGTTAGAGAAGCTGCAATGGAAGTTTCAAATTAATTTCTTATTTCCTGTAAGGTCAATTTTGCTGAAAATCAGATGCCCAAATCTATAGTGTGGGTTACAGAATTTTAGGGGGAGAGGAGAAATGCCTCTCTTTCTGCTTCTAATTTTGGGAACCATCGCCACACGCAACTGTTGCACCAGCATAGCTTTCTATTCACAAACAGAGAATCTAAATCTCCCTGAGCATCTCTTGCCAGCAGAAGCAGACGCTTGTCCAGTGTTGGAGTAGGGTAGCTTTCCTTTGCATGATGGCTCACAAAATGCCATTGCTCTAATAAGCAATATTTCTTTCCTAGAAACTCACTCCAGGGAAGCAGATGTGGTTCAAGCAGGTGGGCTCCCATCTACCATAGAGGAGGTAGTTCCATGCCCAGGGCTTCCTGGTGGAGGCAAGCGGGCCCATGTGGCAGAGTAATGGCCTGCGTGGAGTGCTGGTCTGTGCAGAGTACTGCCCCTTGCAGGAGTGCTGGCCCATGCGGAGAGCTGGTGAAGCAAGAAGATGCAACAAAAAGAGGCACAGAGAAGAGATAATAAGAGATACAGCAGACCAGGTTGCTGAGGTGGCACAAGAGAATGATCACCTCTCTCCCACTCCAGAAGGTCCCAGGATTGGTTCCCAGAGCAGCCTAATAAGAATACAAGCAGACACAGAAGAACACACAGTGAATGGACACAAAGAGCAAAAAATGGAGGTAGAGGGGAGAAATAAATAAATCTTAAAACAAACAAACAACTCACTCCAGAACCATAGTTAGAATTTCTATCCTGATATCCCCAGTGAGATGAATTTGGAAAGACATAGCTTACCCAACAAAGAAGCATAGCAATTTGCTAATTCATATACATTAAAACCTTACGTTTAACTAAGGAGGAATTTTTTTTAGAGGTACTAGGGATTGAACCCAGGTCCTTGAACATGGAAAGCAGGTGCCCAACAACTGAGATACACCTGCTCCACAGGGGAAGATGGAATTTCATAAAGCATTGGGCTAAGTTTATCAATGTGTGGATATATATAGATTCTGAATTTAATGTACTAGCCCACATTCTAGGAGGGCTCTCAAGTTTATTTGCTTGGCTAACAGAAGCCATGACTTAACATTAGCCTACTTCCTATAAGGTTGTGATGCCAGAAAGTTCCTGGCATAATAAAGAGGGATAAATACAAAGGCTTAGAAAAAATATAATGCTGGAGTAAAAGTATCAGGTGTGATCTATATACCCAGCCTCCTACTTTGTCCTACAGGAATGCCCAGATAATACTCCTGTCACTAAGAAATTAAGAATTGAAATACTGGGAGAACCCTAGCATCCTTGAAAAACTCTGTGTTTGGTGAACTTTGTAGTTTGGGGATGAAGGTGGCAAAAATGAATGTCCTGATTTCAAATGGAATGATGTAATTCCAGAAGTGCAGCACATTTGATGCATGGTGATCTTTGATGATGGCTAATTTAGTCTCAAGGGATGAAATAGATAGGATATATATAGGGTAATTCAAAGGGAGTTTTGTAAAGAGACTTCTTATAGTACAGTAGGCTAAGTATAGAGAACACAGAAAGAATACTGTTCTATTCTAGAGCTATAACAACAGAGCATGTGTTCAACCCACAACCCCTAGGCGTGAAGGGATAAGAGGGAGGAGCAGTCACTGGAGCTCAGAGACATTGACAGTTGTCCAGAAGGCACCTAATAGAATCTGCGACTTCAACAAAGTGACTCAGCCAACCTGTGCTGATCCTGCAGGGAGGAAGCTGGGAGGTAAATTCTCTCCCTTTCTCTTATCTTCTGTCAATTCTCCCATTACCTGAACCCAAACAAAAGCCAAAGGAGAAGGGAGACGCTTGAAGTTCTCAGTGCAGGTCAGCCTCCTGGGCTACAAATCAAGGATGTGGAAAGGTAAAAAGTGGGTCTAGAGAACAAACACAGAGTGTGACGATATATCAGGAAGAGCAAAATGTCCAAACAATTTTGGGATTACTAGACACTGAATGTGAGGTGTCACTAAAATTTGGACCTCCAATGCCCTCTGGATTCTCCCAGTCAACATGTGGACTCATGCATGGTTTAATAATTATTGATGCAGTGTGGTAGAGAAATGGGGATCTGATATATTGTTCTCTCTACTTTTGTAATTGTTTGAAATATTCTATAATAAAAAGTCAAAATGGTTGATGGTTAAATGATAATGGAATTTTGGCAAGAAGGTGTGTATTAGTCAGCCAAAGGTGTGCTGATGCAAAATACCAGAAATTGGTTGGTTTCTATAAAGGGTATTTATTTGGGGTAGGAGCTTACAGATACCAAGCAATAAAGCATAAGTTACTTCCCTCACCAAAGTCTATTTTCGTGTGTTGGAGCAAGAGGCTGCCGACATCTGCCAGGGTTCAGGCTTTCTGGGTTCCTCCCTTCCTGGGGTTTGCTTCTCTTTCCTCCATGTGCTTCCTTCCTTGGGCTCCAACTTAAGGCTTCAGCATCAAATTCCAACATCAAAAGTCCAATATCGAAAACCCTCAACTCTGTCCTTTGCCATGTCTTTTATCTGTGAGTCCCTACCCATCAAGGGGTTGGGACTCAATGCCCTACTGGCACAATATAATCTAGTACGCCCAGAGGAAAAGATTAGTTTACAAACATAATCCAGTATTTCTTTTTGGAATTCATCAATAATATCAAACTGCTACAAGGTGACTCTCTAAAAACAGAAAGAATGAGAGGATATTTGCATGTGAATTCTGCAGAGAATCCACTGCAGCAGAGTCTCTCAGTAACAAGATGAACAAAATTACTTGTTTTGTAGAAATTAGTCATTTGGTGTTTGTGCAATGGGCTCCTGAACTAAGTGGGCATGGCATGAAGGATAGAGGCTATTTATGGTTTCATATCATCAAAGTTTATCTGGACCAACCTAGACCAAGTATAAGCCTAATATGAGACCCTTCTCCCAGGCAGCTAGCCATCCAACTGAAAACAAAGTGATAAAATTGGGACTTTTCCATCGGGAATCTTGTACTCACTGAAATGGATACTTAGTCTGGATATGAATTCACCTGTCACATTAGCAATTATTCTACCAGTACTTACCATCCATGAACTTAAGGAATTTGCCATTCACCATCATGTTATTCCATACAACATTGTTTTTGACTAAGGAATTGATTTCATTGCAAAAATAAATGTGGCAATGGGTTCAGGTCTATGCAACTCACTACTTTGACTACATAACTCTATCACCCTGAGCAACCTGAAATGATGAAATGGCACGATGGAATCATAAACACTCTGCAGTGCTGTGAACTGGTAAACAAAACCCAGAAAGGTTTGAAGGATTTCCTATAGTGTGCAAATATATTCTGAATTAGTAACTAATATGTACTGTTATTTCTTCTGTAGCCAAAACACATGGATTTGAAAGTCAAATTGTGGGAGTGGCTTCTCTTACTATTATACCTAATAGTCAACGTGTCAAATTTGTTTTCCCTCCCATGCACCATTGGGCTCTTGGATTAGAGATCTTGTTTCTCAAGAGAGGAATGATTCCCTAGAAGGCAGTTTTCATTAAAATGGAAGTTGAAATAAATGCCACTTACATACTTTGGGATTTTCTTGACACAAAATGTAAAGAAAGGGGTAGCTATACTCACCAGGGTAATTGGTCTAGACATATCAAGATGTATTGGGTTTCTCTTCACAGTTGAGAGGAGGGAGGACTATGTATGGAGCACAGGATTACCTCAGTGCTTCCATATGTAATAGGATTGGCAATAGGCAAGTGCTGTAGTAATGTTCGCCATGCAAAAATATTTCTTCCTAACATTATGGGTGGCTTTGTGCAAATACAGGTGTCAAGTTTGTTCATTTGATCCCATCTCCTCTGTTTTTTGGAATTCAACTCAAACCAGGGCAGAACCCACTACTAGCTGGTTCTTCTTATCCCCACTGTTGCAAACAAGAGATTTTGGATTAGCATCTCAGGAGATTCCCCTAACTTTGGAAAAGTTATATAATGCCAGTTTTTTTTTTCTTCTGGAAACTTCAGTTATGAACATCTTTTCTTCCTCTCTTATACATGCTTACTCACAAATGCAACAGGGCCTTCTTTCACTTATTTTTTGTTTTGAAGTTATAACTGTCATCAAACATAGAATGTGTGCTTTTGTTTCTCATTTTTGTTGCTTCCATCTTCAAATTAGAAATCTTAGGGTTTGTTAAATTAAAATTGTGCTACCCCTGTTAATTTTATTCCTTGATATCCTGTTTTAGATTTCAATTTTTTCTAGTGTCAAAAAGAGTGACATATTACTTGAATTACCTATGGAGCAAAAAATAAAAGAAATTTTTTACTCATAGGCAGCATGTTACAGTGGAAATGGCATGTGCTTTATTATTAGCAGATCTTGGTTTGAATTATTCCTTTCCTACTTATTAGGTGTTTCTTTCAAGCATGTTCTTTATACTTCATGAGACTCCTTTTCCTTATCTATAATCCTTTGAGGGTTTTGTTAGGATTAAATGGCATAAGAGAGGTGCCTGGCATATATGAGTCACCTAATAAATGATAGCTCCCTTCATTCTTTAAATGACTGAGGAGTAAATCATTTTAAAGAAGAACAAAAAGAAGGGAAAGAAAAAGACAAAGGAGGAGAAGAATGAGAATAAGATGATGAAGAAGAAAAGAAGAGGGCAAAAAGAGGAGGCAGAAAACTATATAGTGACCAAGTGGGCACACCTAGATGTTAAGATTATTAAACAATATTTATGGAAACATAATGTGTCAGAATACCTTACATGTTGGCCTAAAAGCCTTGTCATAGAAGACAAGGCTGCCTTTTTCCAAAATCACTCCTCCTGCCTGAGGTATTTAAATTTGCTGCTCCTATTACAAATTATCAGTGGAGCATTCCAGAATTTCAGGAATAGTATTTATTTTCTTCTTTCACCAAAGCCAGGTGCATTTTATAAATTGTATAATGATAATGGACTTAAACTTTGCCGGTAATATTCAGAGCCATTTGGAGCTCCTAAGTGACAAATAAATAGGTTAATCAACCCAATCTAGTATTAAAGTTAATTGTGTGGACACGTCTGCAATAGCAGGGTCTTTTACTTTGTAAGCTTTAAGTAAAAGAAGACATTATTTGTGCCAGATTCTCATTGCTCTGTAGCTTGTGATTTTTTCTTTCTTCTGTGCATATGAATCCTTTGAAGTCCACCAGGGCTCTGACTGCAGAGGAGTCTTTGTGCAATCCAATCAGGCTAATTTCAATTTTAAGTGCAGGAGACAGGCATGCTTTTCATCGCCCTCTTTGTGAAGCCATGATTGATTGGCTAGTGTTGAGTTAGTAAGATTTCCCGGAAAGGACAGCACAAATGCTGTCCTAAGCAGCCTGGTAACTAACAAATAGATCTCAAGTTTTAAAATCTTCCAGTTGCATACCTTATTTTAAGAGTAGGGTATAGATACACTAAAGCATGGAATACATTTCATTTTGCAGTTTCCTCTGAAAAGCAACCATTATTTACAATCCTACATGATTCTAGTAAGAAGTATTCTAATAAGAATAAGAAGGAATCCCTATCTCTAACAGTATATAAGAGTACAGATTCATGCTAATTTAAATAAGGCCCCAATATACTTTTATTTTGACTTTCCATTTTAAAATTCTTTTATAGAAATAACTTTTTCAAGGATCCTGGATAAAATATGAGAGAAGTTCTTAAATGACAAACTAAATTATTTCTTGATTATCTTGTATGTGTGTTCTTAAGTGTTAAAAAAATCAAACCATAATTTGAAAAGAAGCATGGGCTAAATTAAATTTAGGGAAAATTGAAATGTTTCCTAATAATTTTCCTTAATTTACTTTGTATTGCTTGAATGGTCTCAAAAGAAACTATCTTAGTTTGCTAAAGGCTGTCAATGCAAAATACCAGAAAGGGATTGGCTTTTATAATGGGGATTTTTTTGGTTAAAATCTTACAGTTCTGAGGCTGTGAAAATGCCCAAATCGAGGCATTATCAGAGATGCTGTCTCACCAAAGGCTGGCTGCTGGCGATCCTGGACTCCTGCCACGCGACAAGGCAAAATGGCAGCCAGTCTCTACCTTCCTCTCCAGGCTCACCTTCTTCCTCAGGTGATTAGGCATATGACTCATATCTCCCTCCTCCTCTTTCAGCTTCAAGCTGCTCCATGAGCTTAGCTTCCTGGGGCCTCTTTCCCTCTCTGAAGCCTCTGTGCTTTGCTGATTGCAGCCTCGGGCCTCTCTTTCAGCTTCTTGGGGTTTCTCCCAGTTTCTGCAGCTGCAAGCAATCCTGGAGTCCTCTCTCACATGGCATGGTAAAATAGTGCTCTCTTTCTCTCCCCTCTCCTATTTTTACTCTAGTAAAAGGTTTAAGATACACCCTGAGTCCTGCAATCTAATCAAATGGGCCCATTTACAAAGGGTTTACAGGCACTGGAATGGGTTTGCTTTAAGAACAGGATTTTCTGGGGTCCACAAAAGACTCAAACCAGCACAGAAAGAGTAACCTCAAAGTTAGAAAATAATGAAGAAAAACAGACATAGGTAAAACAAAAATTGTGTAACCAAATTCAACATCAATCTTAAATTAGAGTCAAGAGAATTTTGAAAATTGTACAAATCAAAACAATATTTCACTCTTACTGCACACTCACCATTGGTCTGGGAAAATTCCAAATGTTTTATATTCAATTATTCACTAAATTAGCATAATGTTTCTGTGTGTTAGACACTTATCATCACCCTCAGTTTACAGAGAAGGAAAGAGAAATAATATAAGTGTCTCAAAGTCATGTAGCTAGTCCCTGTTAGAGCAGGATTGGGTTCTAAGCAGTATGATCTGGAGCTCATTTTTGAGATCTATTTATCTACCTCTTTCTGTCTCTTTCTGTGCTTGTGCATGTGCTGTGTGTATGTTTTATCTTTTGGTCTGCAACCAAACTTTGTTTATGCTTTCTCCATTAGACATATCTTTCTGCCAAGGCCATCCCTTTCAACCCTCCATGACACCTTGAGATTGTTTGAACTGCTCTGGGAACTTCATGGTGGGATGGTACAAGGGGGTTGATGAAACTTGGGTTGGGGAGTGCATTTGGCTAAGGCTTCATAGCCTTTTCAACTGGGAGTTGAATTTCTCAAGAATTCACTTGGTAGAGGAGGAGAGGACATGTAAATTGTGCCCATCTGGAGTTGGGTTGTGGAAGGGAGAATGTTGTTGGAAATGTAGTTGTGGCAGGATGAAACAGCGGGAAGTATGTATGGATGATTAAGGGTTTTGGAAACCATGCTTAGGGCTTCACTTCCCTCCTGGGCCACTGCTCTGCAAACTGGAAGACAGGGACTGGCTAAAGCTTTGTATGCGATAGCATGATCCTGTGCCACAAAGAGGAAACTCTTCAGTGGACCAGATCATGAGAATACGTGAGACTTTTAGCCAATTCTAAGATTAAAGTAACTTTCCTATCAAATTTAGGAACCTCACCTTGCCTTCTATTCTGCTTCTCCTGGAAATAACTACACCAAATATGCAAACCCAAGCTTCTCTGATCACTTTCTATGGCTCAGCAACTCCCCTGCCCTCCCTTTGAGCCTTCTTCATCTACTGTCAGCTCTTCAGCCTCAATTCTTACATTGAACCCAGTGGGCTGCAACATTTTTGTAAGAAAGTTCTCCTATATTTTCATCTTCACAGTGCTCTCCAGTCTTCTTCCAGCACTTTGAAGAGGATAATGATTTCCTGGAAGGTGGGAACTGCTTCTTTTCCTCATGTTACTCTCTATTTCTGAACTTAGAGCCATCTGCCTTAGCTCTTTTCAAACAATTACTGTCCACCCTCCAATAAAAATGAATTGAAGTCCATGGCATTAGGCTATAATATCATCTTTCTACTCACTTCTATATACTCTCCATCTCTGGGTCACTTTTCTACATTTAGTAAATATTCTGATAAACAATTCATGGATTTTTTTTTCATCCCAATTCTGGTTGTTTTCTGGGAGGCAGAGTTCTTTGACCACTTAATTTCCAAACTATTTTCATTTCCATTCAACTTCAGTCAACTTTAATCATTCCTGCCCTTGTCTGTGACCTGGTGCTTCATATCACCTGAAACCCCTTCAGAATCAATGAGATCTCTAACTCCAATAGACCACTCTCTGAGTCAAGCCCTGGGTAGAAATAGATCTTGTGAAGAATGCTCTCGAGTCCTCCTCAGACTTGGATATAGGACTTTCTGTCTCATTTTATGCTGTCACCTATTCCCCCCTTTCTGAAAGTCTCCTTTTGTGGTTTCCATGACTCCATTTGTGGAGAATGGTTGAGTCTAGTTTCTTATAGAGACCCCAGCAGACAGAGATGGAATTTCATAATGAAATTGCTAATAGAAATTACACACAGGATGAGTAATGCCCAGTAAATTTGATAATTGTTAAGCCTGTATAATAGACCTAAAAATTGGTGAAATTCTAGAGTCCTACTTTGGTTAAACTATATTAAAACTTTTATTTAATGACAGATTTATTTTAGCTTACTAGCCAACTAAACTGACAAAATAATTGAATTGTCTACATCATCTCATGAGGATCTGTCCTCATGTGCTCATTGCTCATCTGAAAGAAATTTTAGCCCTGACAAGAAGCTTCTGTCTGAAAGCAATTTTCTGTGTATGTTGTATGAAGTACAATGTATTTAGGATAATGATGTATAAACTTTCATATATTTAATGTATATATATATTCATTGGTGTGTGCTCAATATTTATTTTACAGATAATGGTGCAATATAAAAAATGTCTAGGTAGAACTGACATACACTATCAACTTTATGCTATTTATCAAGGTATTGTAGTAAATACTTAATAATTCAGACTGTGATGGTCTCTTGCTACTACTACTACGACTACTTAAATGTCATAAGGCTTGCAATTATTTCATTGTAATCTTGTTTCTTCTCTCAGATAGTAAACTCCTTAAGGACAGGGATAGGTTTTATTCTGTGTATCCCTAACACGCACCATGTACTTGGTTCATTGTTGGATCTCAATAAGTATTTGACCTACTCTTCAGGCTATTTGAGTGTTTTTAGGAAAACTGCTTTGGATTATACTAGGAAAATGTTCAAAAAGATAGGAAAATATGCCAGTGAAGGAAATAATAACCTCAGAGAGATTCAGAAGAAACAGAGCCTAAGGAAAAGCAACAGGATTTGAAGATGATAAAAGTGATGCTGTGGGGAGCCCATTATCTCACAGCCCATTAGTGGAAGAGGGACTCAACATGCTACTTCCCAGCCCAGGCTCAGACCTCCTGTAGGCCCCTAGACCCTGTTGTCTTCACTCAGAGAGGAGAGCAATGGCTGGAGTACATGCCAGATTTCCTGGGGTTTTTCACCAGGAAAGAGCAGTAGTTGTTTATTTAAGTGGTCTGGAATCAGCCTGTGACAGATTTTGGATCCCAAAAGGAGGTCTGGAGGACAATGGAGTTTCTGATTTCCTTTAAGAGAGGCAAAATTCCCAACCAGGCCAGCTCTGGTAAATCCCTTGGGTCACCCAGGGCTCCCAGGCTGAGAACAATCTGACAACTTTGGAGAGCAGATGTGGCTCAAGCATTGACTGCCTGCTTCCCACATGGGAGACCCCAGGTTTGGTCCCGTGAATCCTAAAAAAAAAGCAAACGACAAGCAAACAAATGAAAAAAACCAACTTAGGGGAGCCAATGTGTCTCAGTGGTGAAGCACTGGCTATTCAAATACAAAGTCCTGGATTCAATCCCTCAGCCCTAGCACCTAAAGAAAAAAAAAAAAAAATCTGACAATTTTGGGAAAAGGAGAAAGACCCAGGCCTTCTTTAGTCACACATTTCAGAAAAAGGCTAACTTCTAGATAGGCTTTCCGGGCCTCATTAGCCAGCCTTTGTTTCCAGGCACTATGAGATAAGGAACATCAACACGGAGGTCAAACTTACAGTTACACCTTGTTCAGACTGCTTTCCTTTCTCATTCCTGATCAGAGTTGAAATTATCATGTGCTTTCTCATGTTGGAGCAAGGTCATCTCCATTTCTTTTTTTTTTTAATTTTATAGTGATATTTATGCTTAAAATTGTGGTAGAAAAGACTTGTTTTATTTATTTTTATCATCATCCTGTGTCTTAGACCAAAAGCAATGAGGGGAAAATTTGCCTGAAATTCTGTCTTGGATGAAATAGTAAAGAGAAAGAAAATTGCCTGTCTTTAGGCTAAACCCAGAGGATCCACTCCAGTTTTCTGCAAAATAAGTTACATTTGTATAGATTATTAACTGGCTCATATATAGGTTATAATAAGTAGAACTGTTGCTTTCTTATGCACTATCCTTTTGTAAAACATTTTAATAAAATTCTTCTCAGTTTGCTTACTTGGTAACTTTTGTCATTGGACAAAAACTGCTTCAATTTAAATGAGGAATGCTATTTCTTAGCATGAATCAGCATATGAATCTAAAATTAGGTCATTTCTATGTCTGTCTTTCAAAAGAGATACTGAAAATAGGCTTTACTAAAGTCACTGATGATACTATGAAATATTCAATAGCTTCTGTACAAAAGACAAAAAAAATCTGTTGAAGCACTTTTAACAGGGAGTTAAGAAGTGGCAGACTGGTCCAAAAGACTTCAGGATGTGGGCAGCACGAGAAGCCCAGGCAATGGGTGCAAGCAGGCAACCCTCCTTGGAGAGGGACCAAGGGCGAAATTTCTGGGAGCAGCTGCTTGTTCAGCCAATTGCATGGCTCTTGGGTTTTCATCCTCAATGATTCCCATTGTTCCTGAGCGAAATCCTCTCCTTGCCACTGTCCTTTGGTTTGTCCATTCATTTACCAAACATTTGCTATGTCTTCTATATGTGTCAGGGGCTATGCCAGATGCAGGGGCAGGCACAGAGAATGAACCAAGATTGCGGCCCTCTTCTGAAAGATCCATGGAGGATTCTGGCCTTTCAGATTATACTTCTGTATTTGAAATGAAGGTGACTGGAAAAGTAATAATTCTAATCCCTTACCCAATGGGGTTCATGGACACAACATAAGTTTCTCAGGGTTCTTATAATGATCTCCTCTTCCTTTCTAAACGAGGATAAAATAAAATAAAATGCAGGATTTATATAGTCAAACATATTTCTGCTCCCCACACCTTCTCCACTCTGCCAAGGAAATAAGAAAAATCAAATTCCTTTGTCTCTTATAATACCATAGTACAAAGAAACAGCTATCATGGAGCAACATACTTTTGCATCTAGTGCAAATCCCTAATTGTTATTCATGAACAGAGATTATGTGTCACTGGAGAAAAAAGTGCAGTGATATTAGTAGGTCTAAAGATGAGGGATTAAAAAAATCACTTGATCATCACAATGGCCAACCAATACCATCCTTCATGCCAGACATATAGAAAAAAATCCCTTGCAGACATATGAAATAGTTATTGTGCTATTTGCAGTAAACCACATCCCTTCTTGCAAAAGATGATACAGAACATATTTTTTACCTTTAAATTACATTTCTTAATGATTAGAGAGAATAAACTGATCATACATGATGTGATAATCTGGCCCATTTTAATATGTGATGAATTCAAATTGAAAGAAAAAAAATCAAGAAATATATCAACTTACATCCTGAATAGGCTCCCATGCTATATTGCCTACCTGGAAGCTGAAGGATTCGGCAACACTCACATCCAGCTTGGGAGCTGCTGCTGCCTCCCCAGTCCTCCGTGGCTGAGTTCATCTTCCAACTGCTGCTTGAGAACTGCCTTGATCCAGACTGAAGTCAAGTTCCCTGTCACGTGGTTGGGAAACTGCTGACAACAAACACTTTGAAGAAGACCTGGCCCATGGCTTAAATATTAGGCCCTCTTCTGTTGAAATTTCTAGCTCCATCCTGACCAATTATAAATGAATCAGGGTGGGAGGGAGTTTTGAATTAGTTAAACTGGATTTTCTATTTCCGCCTGGGTAGAAGTCAGGTGCCACAACATGGGAAACTGAGGCCATGATGAATGAGAAAAGAGTTAGTGTTTATAGGTCCTGCAGAGAGAGGGGTGCTTATGGGGTTGATGGGAAGAGCAATCAGCTTGGGTGGCTCACCAGTGTGTGAGGGAGAGGGTCTCACAAGCAGACCAAGAGTTACCCTTGGGTTTTATTGTGGTCCAGGGGTGGAGTTTAATAGATTTTCCTTGGGAGTCAAGGATTGGTTAGTTTGAAGCAAACACTCATGAAACTGGAAAAGGTCCAAAACCTGTGGGAATGGTTAGCTTATCATTTGGGGCCAGTTGGGGATTTTGGGTGAAGTATGTGGGTGGTATGGATTTGAGCTTTGATGAAGTGAATGCCCCAGGGCTGGAAAACTGTTCATTAACTAGGCCAAGGGGAAGTGTTGAGGTAAGTGGATTAGTCAGAGTAAAACAGATATGAGGTAGCACATAAAAGTTTTGATAGTTATGACAGAGAATTTATCAGCTAGCATTCTCCTTAACAGTGCTGTGTAACAAACACTGTCAAATGTCTCAGTGGCTTATTTCTTTGCAAGTTGATTGTGGCTCAGCTGGGCTGGGCAGAGCTAAGTTTGGTTTAAGGTCTACTCCATATGTCTCTCATTCTAGAATATAGACTAAAGAAACAGCAACCACTTGGGGCCTAATCTCCTCATGGTAGATGACAGCAGCATAAGAAGGTGAATGAAAACACATGATGACACTGAGGAACTGACCCACTTTACTTTGGTCCATAATTCACTGGTCAAAACAAGCCACATGGCCAAGCCCAAAGTGAATGAAATTGGGAAATATATTCTGCCCCACAAGGGAAGGGAGGAGAAATGATCAATTGAGGGTTGGTGCTAAGGAGTGAGGTATCACAAACTCTGATGGGCTCCAGTCTTTCAGTACCTTGACAAATATGTATTGAGTCACTAATATGAACCATACAAAATAAGATGGAAAATTTTAATATACCTCACATAATTCGACAATAAAGAGTAGCTCAGAGTAGAAAGGGAACAAAAGAAGGGACACCTCTTGCAAACAGGATTTGGATGAACACAGCAGGGAAGGCTTCCCAGAGGAGGAGACGTCTGAGCTCAGTTACCAAGGATGGGTGGATGTTTTCTCAGAAACAGTACAGGAAGGAGAGAAGGTATTCTAGGAAGAGGAAATTGCAAGACAGGGAATTTAGGAGCTGTATTATAAATTTGGGAGAAAATGTCATGCACTCTCCAAATTCTGCTTCCTCTTCCTCTTGGTCCTAGAGCTAGACAACACTTTTGAGCCTCCCTGGCAGGTAGTGTGGCCATGAAGCTGAGTACGGGCCAATGAGTGAAGCCAGAAATGATATATGTCCATTCCAAGATGGAGCCATTAACAACTTGCCCCATGCAAACCTCCATTCTCTCATCCTTTGATTGTGTGAATGGGAGGAGGGTGAGGCCACAAGAGGAAATGAACCTGGTGACTGATGATCATATTGAAAGTCTTACCCATCAACTAGTATCATTTGTGTGACTTAGAAACATTTACTAAGTAAGCCACGAAGACTTAGGCTTATTTGTTTTAGCAGCTAATGTTACTTGCCTTAATTAATATAGTATACATGCGTTTTGCTGATGGTAGGTGCTCACTACAGGGCAGAAAAAGAGACAGCGGTTACTGATAGCTGTCTTAGTTCCTTATTCTAGTAACTGTGATTATTTTAAGAATCAAGTTAATTAAAAGATAGAACAGCACCTTAGAATTATAAACCTATGCAAAGCATTATCAGTGAATATATACAATCATGCCCAGTTTAAAGGACAGTTCACCCTGCGATTGTCTGCCTAGCACAATGGTCCAGATTATGGATCCATGTCAGAAGAGCATGATAATGTTGTTTATTTAACAGTTTTTTAAAAATTTTATAACGTGTTTCGATGTGTCTCTCCCCTCTCCTCCCCAAGGTTCATATTTAACTGCAGCAGAGGCGAGCTTCTCCCCCCATCTTTCAATCTTTCAATCTTGGATGTGTCTGTTTTTTAATGAGACATAAAGAAGAAAACCCAGCTCTTTAATTAGCATTTTAAATGGTAAAACCTCTGCGTTGAAGCCATAGCAAGCATCACAAGGTGTGTTTCTGCATGAGAGCTTCCATTTCAAAGTCAGATGTCATCTGGAAGTTATTCTTCCTGTCAAAAGGAGTAAAGAGATCAAGGCTCACTTTCCTTCCAAAAATGAGGTCTCAGACACAGAAGAATTGAGCTCCACCAAATAGAGAATTAGCCATTACTTGAGTTCTAAGGCACAGGTGAGAGGCAGGCAGGGGCCCTTGTCTGAAGCAACGTTCTCTGACAGGCCAAGGATGATGACATTATATTGAAAATGGATTTTGAGCAACGTACTAGCAGAGATTGAGAATATTTGGCTTGATGCAAAGACAAGGTCACTTCATTGGAAATTACCATGGAAAATAATGGTAGAGAGTACTCAGAAACCAGAGGAGAAATAGACTGGACCAAAACAGAGTTCGTTCTTCTAGCCCCCTTTTACTAAGAGTTTTTCCAAATTCTTAATAAGGAGGGAATTGGAAATTCCTATCAGCACCCCTAGAGTATAAAATCTCTGCTTAGGAAACGTACTGAGAGGCTCAGGTTTGTGTTCATAAGTTACATAGAGTTCTTATCCTACATTGTGAGGGCAGGCATTATCAGCTCATCTTTTATTATCATTGTAAAATTTGGGCTTAAAGAATCCAAGTTATTTTCATATGTAAAAAATTGGGTTGAATCCTACTGATTATTTTATTCAACTCCTTGTCCCAAAAATGGACAGGTGAGCATAACCTAGTCAGTTTGGGTTTCATGGCAGCAGATCCTGGGACCAAGATTCAAATGCAACCAATTTATTTGCAAAATGATCCCTGAAAACCACAAGAGAGTAATGGAGGGGGTGGGGGGTGAGAAAGGGGGCATCAGGAAGGGAAAGAGTTAATAGCAAATTTCTACTGTGGGCAACCAAAGAGTAATCCATCTGGGAACTTTGGAAATGGTAGAGAATTTGCACCTCCCAATTATCATCTCTGAGGGGAAAGGGAGCTGAGGTATTTATTTTCCAGCCCCTACCAGTCATTGCTTGAGAGTTGCTCCTGGGTGTTATCTCTCTAGAACTTCAGCCTGCCCTGTGTGTGAAACCCAGGTGTTGCCAGGTGGAAATCGTACTTGTGCATCCTGGACTGGTAAGGGTGAGGGCATCTGGGCGTGGGCAAAGAAAAGCATTTACTACAACGCTATTTCATTTTTTTAAGATTTATTTTTTATTTACTTCATTTTTCTTTATTTATCCCCCTTCCCCCCAGATAGTTCTCTCATCTGTTCGCTCATTGTTTGTTCACCTTCTCCAGGAGGCACCGAACCGAGCCTGGGACCTCCCACATGAGAGGGGAGTGCCCAAAGGACTGAGCCACATCCGCTCTCTGTGGCCGCTGCGGTGTCTGCTGGCTTGTGGCCTCTGCTTCTTGCAGTGGGGGCAGAGCCTAGCTCATTGTGGCCGGAAGCAGCGTCTAGCTCTGCTGAAGTGGAGTCGGCTCATCTTCTTTTAGGAGGCACTGGGACAAATCCGGTACCTCCCATGTGGTAGGCCGGCACCCAAGTGGTTAAGCCACATCCCCTCGCTTACACTGTTATTTAAACAAGGCTTCTTCTAGACGGATATACTGCTTGTTCAAATTACTTTTGTGCACTTCCCACCCTGGCCCAGCACCAGTGATGTGGCCTAAACACCCGCATGCAAGTGTTGTTTATAATTAAAGATCAGGTTTCTGTGACTTACACTTTTTAATTAATTAATTTTTCATTATGGCTTAGATTACAAATTGAACTATATTTAGCACTGGTTTCAAAATCCATCAATTCCTGCCCACTGCTCAGTATTAGCATATAATGGAAAATACACATAGAATCTTAAGAGAATGGGATATACTGTCTAACGAAAGGTGTTCTCCTGTGGTAGGGTGTAGGGTGCACCTCTTTCTGATGAACCCCAGCTTTAGTAAACAAAAAGGGCCTTTATGACATCTGGCCTAGAATGCCACTTCTAATTTTCAAAACTGTTTCATAAAATCACAGTTTTTTTAAAATTTACAAATGCTACCAATGCCATTTTCTTATTTTCCCATTTAAGCATTTAGAGGGAAATTATGGAATTGTACTGTCCTAATTGATTGTTCAAAAATTTTCTAGATTTCCTGCATAAAAATGTGTGGGAGAGCCCTGAATCTCAGAACAGTTGCAGCCAACACCTACTCACCAGTTCATCAGGCTCACCCAGGACAACTAACAAAAAGACGACGACGAACAGCACCCAACCCAAGAAGCAGAGAGTATCTTTAACTGCAGGCAAGATAGTTTCATCCATCTGCCCCATGGGATCTAAGGCCCCTTGCGGTCACCCCTCCGGCTGAAGTGTGGTTTGCTGGCCTGGCAGGGGAGTGGCCGCGGTAGGCCTAATTCCGCTGCCCCCATAATAGGGTGGTTGGTCGGGCCCACCGCCACCCCTGAAGGAAGCTCGGCATGGGCGCAGAGTGCCCTCGGGTCTCCCCTTCTCGGCAGCCATGCTTCCGCGGCCGCCCCTCCTCCCAGATGGCGCCACCCGATGCCTTGTGGGGCGGCACCCTTCTTCTTCCTTCTCCCTGCGCAGGCGCAGGGCAGAAAATTCCAGTCTGCCCTTTTCCCCTCCCCCGACAGCAGCAACAGCCAGGTGTGGGCGGAAAAATCCAGCCCGCCCTTTTCCCCTCCCCCGACAGCAGCAACAGCCAGGTGTGGGCGGAAAAATCCAGCCCGCCCTTTTCCCTTCCCCCGACAGCAGCAACAGCCAGGCGTGGGCGGGAAACTCAAGTCTGCCCTCCACCCCAGCAACAGCAGCCACCAATCCCTAAACCCTGCCCCTTCCCCCAGCAACAGCGACAGCCAATCCCTAACCACCACCCCTCCCCCGTCCAGTACCGCCCACTGACCTTTCGCCGGCAACCAATCAGAACAGGGCGTGGCTTCGACCAATCAGCCTTCCCCAGCCCCTATAAAACTGTTGCCTCTCCCTCAGTAAAGTGGACTTGCGGGTTTACCTTGTCTCCACGGTAGTTCTTCTGCCGTGCGCCCTCCAGTCCTGAGAGCCCCCGACAAGGGCCTGGCCTCCCTTGTCCCCAGTTTGTCGCCTGCTTCTCCGGGCGACCCCTTCGTCGCCGGCTTTGCCGGGCGACCCCGTCAGCCAAACCGCGCAACCCCTTGTGAGACCGATCCCTCGTCTGCTGCCGGACCGACCCCTCGTCCCAAGCGGGACCGACCCCTCGTCCCAAGCGGGACCGACCCCTCGTCCAGAGCTGGACCGACCCCTCGTCCGCAGCCAGACCCCACCTCTACCGACCGAGCAAGCCGTCGCAGCCCCTCTCAATCAGAAGCAGAGTGGGCATCACCATCCCCAAATCCTCACCACTGAGGAATGAACAAACATAAGGGGAATGCAACTATGGACTAAAGTAGACTTATTATTATTCTAGTAATGGAATACTTGTAACACTGACATAAATGAAGTGGTCACCAGAGGTTTTGAGGGGAAGGGAAGAATAGGTGTTAACACGGGGTCATTTTTTCGACATGGAATTGTTCTGTATGACATTGCAATAGGGATATAGGTCATTATACATTTTGTCACACCTGTAAAATTGTGTGGTGCAAAGTGTAAACCATAACATAAACTAGACTGTGGTTAGTTGCAATGCTTCAATATGTGTTCAATTGTAACAAATGTACCACACTAATGAAAGATGTTGTTAATGGGAAAAAAGTGGGGGAGGGGGTGGGGTATATGGGAATCCCCTATATTTTCAATGCAACATATGTAATCTAAAGCTCCTTTAAAAATAAAGAAAAAAATTATTAAAATACATGCAGTTATCGTGACAAAAAAATGCATGGGAAAAAAGCAGCATCATATTCATTTTGGGCCATAAGCTTGTCTCATCGATTTAAAAAATAAACTACCTGTTTGTGCATATTGGTATAGCAATTTGGAGTTTTATATTAATATTTAAAATGCCATGGACAAATAAAAAGATCCATCACTTATATATCACTGAAGAATTGGTGCACTTGTGTGGTGGGTTGACGCTATCTTAGAACATGTTCACAAACGTGACCCATGCCTGTGGGGGTGAACTCATTGTGAGCAGGACTTTCTGATGAGGTTACTTCAGTTAAGGTGTGGTCCACCTCAGTCAGGACAAATCTTAATTCTATTACTGAGTCCTTTATAAACAGAATGAAATTCAGAGTGAAAGCCATAGAGGGAGCTTCCAGAAGCACTCACGGAACCCAGAAGAGAAGGGAGAGAATAAGAGATGCTGCCATGTGCCTTGCCATGTGATGAGCTAAGGACCGAAGGCTGCCAGCAGCCAGCCCCAGAATGCCACAGTCTTTTGGAAGAAAGCATTGCCTTGATAATGCCTTGATTTGGAGGTTCTTAACCTCAAAATTATGAGCAAATAAATTCCCATTGTTCAAGCCTACCCTTTGCACGGTATTTGCTCAAGCAGCCAAGGGAACTAAAATAACTCGGTATTAGCCAGACTGAATATACTTTGCATGAGCGTCTATATTACTGGCAGGCAACCTGATTCAGTATTGCATATGCCTGCTGCACATGCCTAAGGCATGTTATATGATTGTTCCTTTTTAGCTGTTTGTTTTGAAATAATCTTTGACTTACAAAAGTTGCACAATACACAGAGGTCTCATAAAACCTTCATTCAGCTTCCTTAACATTAATATTTTACAAAGCATAGTATTATACAAGATATAACACAATAATATAGGATTGATTCTTGAACCAGACAGATGGGAGGAAATATGCTCCAAAAAGTTCATCACCTTGTAGAGATATTCTCTCCACACATAGTGCTGTAATGCCTTCTTTGGTTAAAAACAGAAAGAGGCAAAAAAAAAAAAAAAAAAAAAAAAAAAAAAAAAAGGAGAAGAAAGAAAGAAAAGAAAAAACAAAGAAATCTCTTTAGAGCAGTTTAGGTAATCCAATAACTAACTAATTCATTAAATAGCTAATAAATTAATTACTTTAAAGCCTGTTGAATGGGACCAGGATTCACTGAGACTTTTATTAGGGTTCTCTCTTCCTTTTCAGTCTTCTTATCTTCTCCTTCCTCTGTTACTGTCAATTGTTAGGGGGTCTAGGTAAGCTATAGGCAGGTAAGTCTGATCTTCTGGAATCTTGAGGAAAACTGAAGGCAGCAGAGAAACCCTTTAACCATAGTAAAAAAGTGTCTGTGTCACTTGCAGGAGGACTCTGACCCAGACTCCCACATCCCATAGCAGATAAGCAGTAACGTTGTTGCACGTAAATCCCTGGCAGTTGCCAATGCGAGGCAATCCATTCAGTGGTGAGAAATGTTTAAACTTGTCCGTGTCAGTCAGAGCCACTGGATGCATGTCATTAGAAAAACCCTAAACGCATTATCACTGGAATCCTAATTATGATCATTATGATTACAGTAGCAATGAGAAAAGCATTATTTGACCGCTGGAGAGGGTGGTGGAATTAATATTTATTGAGGCTTATTTTTATCCCAATGAGGAATTAATAAGATGTTATCTTGGCTTTTTGAAAATTTAAAAATGAGTGATTAATAAAATTTCTTGAATAAAAAGATAGCAAAGCAGTTTTCCTTATCCATTCTCTTTTTATATTTCTCCCACCTCATCCACCCTTCCCCAGGCTTTCCGGGGTCCTTAAGCCTACCTCCCCAAACCCATCCCCCGCTTCCTTCTCACCTAATCTCCTAATGAAACAGCCCCTCTAGGGCTCTTATTTAAATTCTAAGATGCCACGAACGTGTTTATAACAGCAAGAAGTGTCAGCCTTCTTAGGGAGTAAGAAAATATAGGAATTAGAAATTGCCACCCTACGCCTGCCCCCAACCTCCCTGGACATCCACGGCTAATGGTGACAGATGAACCTATTCTAAGTAAAAGGGTCGTCTCAGCTGCATGGAGCATGTGTTCCAACTCATGGTAGTCTCAACTGAGCAGCTATAAACCTTATCTGTGCTATCGTTATGTCTGTTTTGATAGTCATGAGGTTAAGGCAGTTGCAGGAGCAAGTGGATAGGATTGTAATTTACTTGTTCTAAGAGGTTCCTAAGGAGGGGCCGATATCAAGTGGGAAAGCACACATTTTAGTGGCACATTTAGGAACTTTCCATAGCCGGGATAGAATAGCGCTTGGTCAGCTATAAACTAATCTACTCAGACACAAATGCAGTATGGAAAGGTTTTCAAAAAAAGAGCCAATAATGAGGCAGAAACTTTAGTTACTTCAATTTTAGTTCTTCGGGGTGTTTTAGACCCTAGTGTTTGAAAGTACTGTGAAGCCAAAAAAGTTGGGCATCTGGAAACTACCTGCATCTATAGTTCTGGCTTCTAGGTATGCTCTGTTCCACCATGGTGTCTTGCTCTTGATAAGTAGAATTCACTCCTCCCTCAAGTTTAAGGGCAGCAGAGTGGCAGAGTCTCAACAGGAATTTTACCAAGAAACTAAGAAATAAAAATATTTCTACGTGTGAAACATTATGCTAAAAACTTATACACATCATCTTACTTCACTCAACAAATACTGAGTTTTACTATCACCATAAACTCTGGTCAAACAGCATTGTATCTGAGTGGGGGAGGCAGGCAACAAAAAGGCAACAACTAGAGGATAGTCTAGGGACTATGTAATACAGTGATTTTAGTGGTAGATGAGGATTATGATCAATAATATAAATACAAGGATTATCCTCTGTCATAAGATGTTAAGAATATGGAGATGCATGGGAAAAATATAACTAATGTAACTTATAGACTATAGTTAACAGTAATGCTGTAATTTTTTTTGTAGCAAAAGCAAACAAGGCACTGTATCAATGCTAAACATAAAAAAAAAAGAATATGAGATTAAGTTTTCTGAGATATGAGTATAACCAAGCATTTTTTTCTTATTTTCTTTGTTAACGAAGAGACCTTGGTCATGTCATTTAATGAATCTGTGTTCATTTATTTATCTTTCTGAACACTGGTAAAACAATTGAGTTCATTTCCAGGACTTAAAAAAAAATTAATGTGCCTAGACAGGATTTTTAAAAGTAATGCTTCCATAATTTGTTAAGCTGTCTTTCATCTGTTATTTTATTTTTTGAAGTTGAAATAAAGTTTACTAATAAACTCTCAACAACTAAGTATATAGAAGAGAAATAAAAGTGACTGGGTAGGATTTCAGATGGGGTGTCTAGAAAACGCTCCTAGGTATGTGACACAGTGAAGATTGCAAAAGGCAAGGTGCAATCTCTAGAGGGTTGGGGTAAGGAGAAAATGAAAAAGCTGTGCTGCATAGGCTTAATCAGATGAGACAAGTGATGTCACTATGACAGGTTTACAAATGGGAAATGGGGGCTCACGGGGAAGCAGAGTGACCTGTTGGTGATTCTATAGGGAGGACGCAGCATAAACAAACCATGTATTGGATTGGCCGTTCTATGTAGGTTATTATATCCTCTATCCATTGACTTTTCCAAACTCCTCTCCAGGACCCACCCTTTCCATTCTCCTGTCATTCACTACTCTCTTCTCATATCTTCTTCCCAAGAGACAGGTACTTCCTCTTCTAAACCTCTCCTAACCTTCATAGCAAGAAAACCCAACCACAGCCCTTGGAACAGCTTCTCTTTCAGAGTGGGTTCTACTTCATTTATGCATCTGCTTCCCAAGCCCCCATCTCAAGTCCTTGTGAAGAGTGAGTAGCATCATTTACCACTGCAAATCTAGCAACTAGCACTGCCTTTTACATGATAAGCCATTACGATATATTGAGGGAGATATGGAGGGAAGAAGGAAACAAAGGAAGAAGAGAGGAGGGTTTTTGGTTTAAGATGCAGTTCTCTTTCAAAAATCAGAAGCAAGAGACTGCAGAGGGAAATAAAGTAACTGCAAACATTTACTTAGACTTGTTATCAGTGTGCGCTATCTTTGCTTCTTCTGCCTTCCTCCTTTGAAAGTCAGATGCATATTCAACTGTCTTAAAGTATACAAGGAAGAAACTCCAGTCTGGGTCAATTGGTAGAGGGGACAGTGGGAAAGGGAGAGGTACAGAAAGGGCTCCTGATGCCCTGAAACCACACCCTATGAGTGGTACCCATTCTGGATGCAAACTATTATGCCTGCTTCCCATACTAGGGAGCAGTTAGCTCCACTGTAGATAAGTATCCCTTGTTTTCTGAATTTCAGAGGCAGCCTGGGGGTCTCAACTCAAAAGAGCTCTAGAGTCACATTACCTGGTTCTGCATTCCTGTTGCCCCACTTAGTAGCCATGGGACACGAATGGGACTCCCTGTTTCTTCAATTCCACATCTTTTCAGTGGGGATGCTCCCAGCACTCAACTCCTAGGGTCCTTGTGAGAATTAAATGAGAGAATAAATATAAACCACTTAGAATAGTGCCTGGTATGTGGCAATAGCCCAGCAGATGTCAGCTGCTAATATGGTACTTCCTAAATTAAACCAAGAAAATGTATATTGGAGGAAACATAAAATTCAGAGAGGAGAATGTGCCATTATCTTTATCATCATCGTTACGCATCACCATTTCTGGAAATGAAAAGCCTGTAATAATGCTTGGAAGTTACACCCTCTCCCACACCCTCTCACTCTTCAGCTCCCTTCTCCTGTTCTTTCAGAAGGAGCAGTGGCTGGGGACTGCCCACAGTCCTGGTCTGTATGCTTAATTATTTATTTATCTGCATCCATTTTTCCCCCTATTGTTTTAGTCCCTAATGGTGATGAGTACATTTATGGTGCACCAGAGAAGCATGACCTCATCACTCTTGACCATTGAGGTCTTAAAGGCTGGGTTTTAAAAGGGGGAGAGGTTCTGATCCCTTCTCTCCCCTTTCCTTCACTATGATGGACAGAACTGAAATCTAAACAAGCCAGTTCTTGACCTTTAATTGACCCATATCCTGTGATTACTCATGTGTCCACATTAGGATTCCACAGAAATCCCCCAGGAATGTTCCTGAGGGCTGTAACTATGCTATAAAAGTAGGTCCTTTTCAGAAAGAGCCAGTTAACGCAAAACAACTGGAAACAAAACTCCCTGAAACGCTGGAGTATCTTAAGCACAGTTTTCAGGTATGGATGTTTTAGATCTTCCGTATGTTCTTACCAACATACCACTAAGAACCCAGGAGGGCAGCAGCGGGTTAGAAACACAAGGCTTCAGGGCCAAGTGGTGAAGAAAGCTTCTTCGGAGACAGCTGGACGGCAGGCTTGTCGCGTCCGCTCTTCTGCTTTGCTTTGGGTACTTGCGCTGTTCCACTAGGTATCACAAATGTATCCATGAAATCTGACAATGAGGCCTGATAAAATTTAATCCTTCGCAGCATTCCTCTGCTCTATTCTGTTAGGTCACCCAGCGAGCGAAGCTTCTTGGAGTCACGGAGAGTTAGCCTGGGCTCTTAAGCGTTCTTAACCAGGACCCCTTTCCAAACCCTTCTTAAACAATTTCTTTCTCCATGGGAAGAACCCGATTTATCCTCACCCCGGAAACATTCTTCATCCCACGCATCCATCCTCTTCTTGCTCACCGACTCTCCTCTCGCGCCGGGGCTTTTTGGTGGAGAAACCTACACCAATTCTGCTCGCGGCGTCCGGGCCGGTGACCCCGCGCTGCCTTTCCCCGCGCCGCGCCTCTCGCCAAATCAACTCTGTCCAACTTTCCCTCCCGGACTCCCGCAGGGGCCACGGCTGCGGTGCACGGGAGCGAGCCCGGTCCGGAGAGCCGGTGGAGGGACGCGTGCCCAGGCCCCGGCGGGGCAGCCTCGCCCGCACGCCCCTCTCCTGGAGCCCGAGGTGCCCGCGTTTCTCTCGCCCGCGGCGCGCGCAGCCCCGCAGGTCCAGGAGCTAGGGTGCTCGCTTCTGGGTTCTGCCTCCCCCCGCGCGCTCCAGGCCATCCCAACTCCCAACCGTCCCCACCGCCAGGAGCGGCTCAGCTACACCCGGTTCCTTGCGTTCAGACTCCCCGGAGCACCCTCCCATCCCCCAGCCGGGGATTCCCAAGTTACACCGGTCACCCGGGGTCTCCATCGCTACCAGCAGCCTCCTGCGCGCTCATTCATATTCATTCTCATTCTCTCCTTCCGCCTCTCCCTCTCTCCCCAGAGACTCCTAACTATGCAGGCCAGTCTTCCCCAGGGGCACTCCCTTTCATTCATCCGCTCCCACCACACACACGCACACGCACACACACGCACACACACACACACAGACGCACACCCCGACCCAGACAGCCCACTCCACTTTCCAGACGCCCACCTCCCACAGACTCCCCTCCCCTAAGCCGACATCCACCCACTCACGATCTGCAGCCTCCCTTCCGCCCCCCGCCCCGCCCGCTCGGCTCCCCCTCCCCAAGAAGCCGACCCGCACCGTGGGAGGCAGGGACCCCGCAGACAAGCGCCCGGGTCGCGCGCGCCGCACTGACCTCGGCACCGCCGGCCCCGAAACTAACAAAGAAGGGGCCAGAGCCGCCGCGACCCCCGGGGCGCGGCGAGCGGCGGCTGCGGGGGCAGCTCGCCTGGTCCGGGCGGGGCTGCTCGGGAGTCTGAAGGCAGCGGCGCCGGAGGACGCCGATCCCTCGCCACCCGAGCCGCTCGGACGCCGCGGGCACCATGGGCTGCTGCACCGGCCGCTGCTCGCTCATCTGCCTCTGCGCGCTGCAGCTGGTGAGTGCCCCGCGCGCCCCCGGCCCCCGGCCCTGCCTCCCGGCCTCCCGCCGCCGAGCCGCAGCTTCGGGCGGGTGAGGCGGGCGCGCTCGCGGGTCCCTCCAACGTCCCCGCCGCCCTGCTCGCCGCGCCCCTCCCGCCGCGGGCACTCACGGGTTGCCCCTGTCCCGGCGGGAGGGCGCGGTCTCCCCACGCGCCCCACGCGCTGGGCTTCACCGCCTGCCCGCCGGGCGTCCCCGGGCGCAGCGGGATGGAGCGACTCCCCCGCCCCTCGGTGGGAACCCAGGGCTCTAGCACCTTCCGCATCCCTGCTGAAGTTTCATGGGGACTTGTGGGCTCTTGTTTTTCTTGGGATAAATTCCAGTAACGCTGCTGAAAATCGGAAGGTGCCTGGGAATGCTCAGATTCTGAGAAGGCAGAAGCAGCCTCAACTCTCTTAGTTCAGAGAGCGCGGGTGCTTACCTTCCGCAGATTGAAAGGTGATGGGTGAGGAGTCTCGGACTTCAGGACGGAGGTCTGGCTGCGCCTTTTTCGACAGCTTAATTCCAGTCCCTGCCCTTCCAATTGCGACTTCGGTTTTATTGAATTCCTGCATGTTCAGGCAGCGACAGACTGCCAGTGGCATCACAGAGAGCGAGAGTGGCCCGGCTGCGCTGGCGCGGCGGCTGTGCATTGAAGGGGAAGTTCAAGAGATGAGAGTAGAGAGGAAAAAAGGCCTTGCGGAGGGAATGCGCCTCCGAGCATATGTCCCACAGGGACCCGGACTGGCCCTGTAGTCTGTTCTCTTGTCACTTGAGGTCAAGGCCACAGACCTTTTGTGTTGGACTGTTTTGTGTGAGAGAATAATAGACACCCCTGTGTTGTTCACTTAAAACAGATGCTGTAGCAGCTCTGCCAAGCTTTCCTCAAAGGGTTGACTTTTTTTTTTAAGTCACAAACAGCTAAGTACGTTATTTTGACAAGCAAGAGGAAGATGATTTTCACTGAACTTTATTGAGTAATACCAACCTTTGAAATTCATATGAACTGAGGGATAAAATAATCTTAAATAATGTATTTTTCTTTTAATAGTTGATCCTTGTTTCCATGGATATTTTAAAAGGTTTTTATTTTTCTTTTGCCTCAGTGTTTCACTCTCCCATAAAACCTCACTTTAGATGTGCTCTGCCTTCTTTGCATAATGTACGCATATTTTATGCATTCCTCGGTTTGAAATCGGTGGCTGCTTTTCTTTTAATCTATTGGACAGTCCCTTCTATCCTGTGAAAAACCTTCAATTAGGCGTATTTTATAGAGTTTTAATGAAAATATAATAAAATATCCACTTGAACATGAATGCTTTCTTTCACTAAAGAAAAAAGACCAGAGGATAATTTATACCTTGTTTATTAGAAACTGACATGGCTTTTAAGTTGGAAAAACTGAATAAATATTGAGTAAACCCTTGATTATCCAAGGTTGCGAATGGGCACTCCAGTCTGTTTAATCTACAATGACATAGTTATTTCTGTTTTACTTGAAAATAACATGTAAGGGTTTTTGTTTTTTTTTTTATGCTGCAACTTTATCAATATAATACTGATTTTTCTTTTGCTTTAATTGTGATGTTTGTGATGGGAATGAGCTTAAGGTTTCATCCATCATCCTGGAATGCCTCAACTCTCCATGCACACCTTCTCAGTTGATACATACAACTTCTTCAAAGCCTAATTCAAAATTCCACCTTCTCTCTGAAGTCTTACCTGGTCATCCAGGTAAAATCAATCCCTTTTCCTTTAAATCTCATGGCACGTTGCCTTGTTCTCTGTTATAACACATTTCATTCTCTCTTAAATGACCTTAAGTTCTGTACACATATTTCTTATCACCAGACTGGAAGCACTCTGAGGGTAGGAGCAAAGCATGACTCATTCTACAAACCCTGCAAGTCCTTAGAGCTCATATTGGGACCTGAAACTTGTTTGGTGAGTTTAAGAAAATATCTAACATTGGCAGACCATACAGGAAGTTTTCATAAACTCCCTGTATTTTATTTCACTCCTTAAATCATCCTGTAAGGAAAATACCTCTTACAGTCAGTTTGCAGATGAGGAAATGATATACACCGAGTTCAACAACTTGTCCAAAGCCAAAGAGCTTTGGGATGGTGGAGACAGTGGGGTCTGCTAAATGTTTAATAATTGGATCTCAACACAATGTGTTATATCATACATTAGAATTTTGCTTATATAAAGGATATGTAGCTCTCAGCTGACAAGTAATAATAAAATGTGCAAAAATTTTTTTGTAAATTCCAAAGAGCCAATTAATTGCCACAGAATACATTTTAAAATCTGATGAACCGTTGGTTCTATCGTTCTGATATGAATGCTAGTTAATACTTTCATTTACTTTAAGAAATAAGAGGAAACTGAAACAAGGAAGACAATGCTGGAACGTCATTCCGTCATCACTGTTTTGAGCAGAAGTTTTTTGCAGAATTGGATACTAGTTTCCAAATACTGAAATACATTTCTTCAACTTTGTTGTGTTATTCACAATATAATGGGTATAGATACGACATACTTTTAGGATTAATATGCATTGTTAAAATTTTCTTCATTACTTTCCTGAGTCTAGAAAGTCAACAAAACAATAAATCATACCCTGATTTGTAATATTTGCCTATTTCTTTGTAGAACACCATTAGATAGTTTTTTTTTCACCAACAGACCCAGTAGCTATAAATAACCTCAAAAGTATAAATAATAGTAAAATGCTGTAAACTAATTTGGAAGGGCTGAATTTGGAATATTTAGCAACTTTGACTTTATTATGGCATATTTAAATTTAAGCTTATATACTTTCACTTTTAATAATGGTTGTGTTTAACCATTGGCTCACAGAATTACTGACAATTTAAACCGACTCTCCTCTCAGAGCCCACAGGAGCCGGTTTCAGCATGTCACTGGGTAGAGACCCCTGTTTCCCAGATCTGCTTGCTCCTCTTTCCACTGAAACCAGCTGTCTTTTTTCCACCAACTGTTGGAAGGTGGAGGTTATGAAGCAGTAAATAAATGTGGGTGTTGAGAGGGAAATGCCATTTGTTGAAGAGAATCAACATGCTACTGACCGAGTGTTGACTCTGCAGGTCCTTATGAGGATTAGCTCCTAATAAAAAGTTAAAGAAACAAATGCAAGATTTTTATTATTTCATTCTCAACTCATCCAATCTACCTTCCAGAGTGAAGACTCAGATTGTGTGGTATAATAATAATTGGAGAGAACGGATCAGTTTTTGGCTAATGGATGTGGTTAAGCTTTTGTTTGCAAAATCTCAGTCTATTTCCTTTCTACTATCTTCATGTCATGCTCTGGCCAGCTTCATCATTACTTTTTTCTCTGCTTCTACCCCCATGCAAATTTATGTGTTTGTCTCAGATTTTAATTCATGTTCTGAATTCTGCTAGATGAGTTTAAAGAGAAGGTAAAAAACATACAAACATAAGCCTTCATATTTGTGTAATAGATCCATTGAGTCATCCACAAACTTTAAAGTACATTTTTGAGTCGCTTTGCTTTTCCTTCTTTTATACTCAGGTACATTCTATTGGCAGATGTTTTTGATCTAGAAATAAAAGTCAACCGGCCACCTGATCATGTGCTCTGAGTAAATTACCTTTGGCTACCATTTCTAAATGCAGTTTAATTGCATGTTTTTGAAGTTAAAATTTACTCTCTATATCTTTCAGAGCCATTTTCTCCTACTGACCTCAGAGAAGTGTTGAATTTATCTTGGCAGGAGTTGTTCCCACAGGGAGCTTGAGACCTCTTCCTAAAATCACAGAGGTCAGCTGCTAAGAGAAGATCAACAGAACTTTGTCCCTGGCTGTTGTTATTGTCAGGGGAGATTTATTGTACCTGCATCACTTTATGAAAAGGTGAAAGACATATAACCATCAAGCCTAATATATGGAATCAGTGCAACAAAACTTAAAATTCACACTTTCCATGCTTGTCATAACAGAAACCTTGAAAAGATCTATAGAAAACAGACAGCTTTTAACACATGGATGTTGTGTGTCTTTCATTTTAAAAAACATCATCTCCCAAATTAAAGAAAACTAGCATTTTTTTTCTCACAATGAAAAACCAAGTTCCGTTAACTTTCTCCCTCTACCACATTCAAAACCATCTTGTGAACAAATTCATCTGTGATAATATAATGCTAAAATAAAATGTGTTGGGAGGCATCTGAATGGTGGTTGTATAGCTGTGGCAACATTTAAAACAAATATATGAAATGCACAGCTCACCTGTCCTAGATATTTGGGAGCAAATATGAAATTAGTTTCATTTACTATGGGGAGAGGCTGATACTTTTGTTTTATGATGTTTTTAATTTAAATAGCTCTTTCCCTTCACCTGGGCAGTAAAATTCTTACTCATTTATTTTCATTTTGCTTTCTATATTTAAATACTCTGGTTCATCTTATTAAACTTAGAAAGGCTAGGGAAATTAAAATTGTGGTTGCTAATGAGACTTTAGTGTTGAAATCCTCACATTTCGTCTGCATTAACCAATTTTTGGCAAATCCAGATCAGCTTGCAGTTCTCTTGATATTTAAGTTTACTCTCAAGAGTCTTGAATTTGCTTAGGGAATATTGTATTCCTATGGTCTTTTATTTTTGTTATTCATATAACACTAATCACAATATTCTGCTGTATTTATTGTTTTGTGTACATGCTGTTTCTTTCACTGGATTTCTTGTCCACAAAGGGCAAAGCCTTTAGTTCATGCCCAGAATCTTCCATTACATCCCGTGAAGGACAGCCCTCAGCAAATATTTGGAGAATAAATGAATGTATAAGTGAGTAGCCAAACTTTATTGAGTGCTGTTTTATGTGCCAGGCATTGTTCAAGGCACTTTCTATCTATGAAATCATGTTATCTCTACAACCACTTGTTTTAGAAATCCATAAACCGAGACAAAGAAAGTTTCAATAACAAGTCCAAGGCAACACAGAGGGCAAATAAGGGAGCCAGGATTCAGATCAGAGTCTGCATTCTCTTTACTAGATTCTGCCACTTCCTGAACTTGAAATAATAGCATTCAACAAATATTTATAGAGTTCCTAAGCACTGAGTGTACAGATGCGAAGTATTCAGATGCAGACCTGCTTTTAACGGAGCTTATATCACCGGGGAGAGAGGCTGCCAATAAAATATCAACAAAAATTAACTAATTATAAACACTGTGATTTCCATTAAGGTAATGAAGCTGCAGAGAGAAGTAGAGGGGCATCTCCCACATGGGGTGGGAGTGAAGGCTTCCAAGAGCTTGCAAACTGAGGCCGAAAGAATGACCAGGAGCCACACATGCAAAGTATGCGATGTGGTGGAACTGGAGGTGTGGAAAGGCATCTGATTCATTCAAACAGCTGTGTGAAGCCACTAGAACATTTTAAACGGGGTCCTGGCATGATCTGACTTAACGTTTTAAAATTCTCTTATTGCTGAGTATAGGCTAGATTGAAGAGGGCAAGAGAAGACATAGGGAAACAGGATGCAAAAGATAATGTGATTCAGACAAGTATAATTACCGCCAAGATGAGGGTGACAAAGAGCTGGATTTAGGAGTGGAAAGCTTAGGACTGGCAGAGGCGTTGATAGCCACTATCTTGAGTAACTGAATGACTGTGGTGCTTTTCCCTAAACCCGGGAGATTGGGGGTTGTGTGTGTAAGGAAGGGTGAAGCAGGAGTGCGTGGAGATAGAAGAGTTCTGTTTTAGTCTGCAGGGAAACTGGGGGTGGAGGGATGGGTTGAGTCTCCTAGAATGACTCAGAGCTTGCTTAGCTGAACTGTCACTCTGTACCATCTTAGTTCTTTAAGAGTTTAGGATTCCTTGCGTCCTCATGGCAAGCTTAGTTTTTATGAAACCATGGAGTGGAACCTACAAGCCCCTTGAGGCTGTGGTTGATATTGGGGGGAGGTGGGGGTCTGGGCGGGGGGTGTCGGGGGGTGGCGCTTGTTTTCCGTTCTAAATAGGGCTGCTCTGGAGAAGGTCTGCTCTCTGTGTCTGGCATCTGGTACATTCTTGGTGAGCTGCAAGCTTTTTTACACCTTCTCTTCCTGGGTCACAATCTTGACTAGAGATGGAGTCCAGCTAGTGGTCCCAAGAGGAAGTGCATCAGATGCCTTGGAGCCCCTTTCAACACTGAATCTATTTCCTTAGCCAATAAAGAATAACTCTGCTTTTACAAAAGGTGCTTGGGGACTTGTAGCACATGGTTTTAAGGTTTGTTTGTAGCAAATGGTTTCAAGTTACCATGTAAAGTACACATTAAAATGGATTTAGATCCAATTTTGTGAAGCTGAGTTAGGCTCCTATCTCTTCTATAGAAACTAGCCAGAGTCCTTATGTTTGTATCCCTGGTCCGCATTAATTTGAATATGTCCTTCTGATTGGTACTTATAAGAAAGTGCTGGTCTTATGGCTTAAGCCTCTTTGTCATAGTTTATCAAATCTTTACCTTCAGGCTTTTTCTCTTTTAAGCTCCAGTTACTTATTTCCCTTTTCATTTTATATTGATTATTACTTTGTATTTTGCAAATTGAGACCTAATTGCTAATTTCTCCCATCCCAAATTCCCTATTTTTTAAATTAAATTTCCTTAATTCTAATCAAACCATTTTCATTCTGGGTAGTACTATATGGATTTTTGTTTTTGCTTTACCTAGGCTTTTTTTTTTTTTTTTTTTTACTGTTTCTTAAAAGGAGTATCCTTATCATAAGATTCTGAGAAAAATTTCTTTTCTGTTCCCTGAATATCAGTAGTATTTGCTACTGTCTTTTTTTTTTTTAACTTTCTGTTACAAATTTTGCCTGCAATTTAGCAAAGTATCTTTTAGGTGTCCAGAGGGGATTTGAGTGATTATCCAGATTATACAAGGGAAGAAGTCCAAATAATTGAATAATTGAAACATAAGACATTTTGAGTCAGTATATCTTATGGATGTGGCATTGGAGACAAATGCATATTAACATAAAATTTATGTGATTTCCTTTGCAGAAGTTTGGGTGGGCAAGTGGGAATACAAGCGGACCTATCCATGAACATTATGATTTTAATTTTGTTAACCATTTTGTTTTCATCTGATATCTTGTGTAAAGAAACAGGAAGTCCAGTGCTCAATAACCACTCATTAAAGTACAAATAAAACCCAGAATGGAAGGCACACGAATAGGAGGCTTTGGGGATAAGATGCCACAGAACTGGCATCCAGCTTCCCTTTTTCCCAATGTTCCAATGTCCCAGTGAAACAATAATAGGACTGGCAAAATCTGGAATAAACAGAAAATCAGCAAGTGTGACAAATTTAGGAGGATAAGAAACAGAGTGGGTGGGACCCAGATCTTATATGGATGTGCACTTTAGGTACTTCACAGAGGTGTTCACATGTTGGGCTGAAATCCAACACATATTCTGTTTGTCATAAAGGGCTCTGTATTATTCAGCTAAAGGGGTGCTGATACAAAGTACCAGAACTCTGCTGGCTTTTATAAAAGATATTTATTTGGGGTAGAAAGTTACAGTCACAAGGCCCTAAAGAGTCCAACTCAAGGTACCATAAGAGGTACTTTCTCACCCAAAGTCATTTGCCACATGTTGGAGCAAGATGGTGGGCAATGTCTGCAAGGGTTCAGCCTTCCTTTTTCCTCTTAAGGTTCCGTGGTCCCAGCTTCTTCCAGTCTCAGCTGTAGGCTGGTATAAAGCTTGTCTCTTTCTCTGGGGCTTGTTTCTTTCCAGGCTCATATGCTCAGATCTCTTCACAAGGTCAGCTGTAGACTGTCAGGCTCACCCCTCTTCCTGGGGCCTCTGCCATGTCTAATGAGCTGTCTCTCTTCCTCTGTTTCTCCTTGTCTGTGTGCTTACTTCCGTGTGAGTGTCTGTTGTATCCCCAAGGTGGCTGGTACTCTACGCTGAGTTGCATTCTAAAGATGTGGTTGGATCAGAGCCCTAATCTTACCATAATTTAATCAGATGCCTCAGCTGAATCTAATACAATCAAAGGGTTATCACACCGGAAGAACGGCTCAGTTTGCAAACATAATCTATATTTCTTTTTGTAATTCATAAATAATGTCAAACTGCTTCAAGGCTCCCTGTCAGGGCCCTTTTGGTTTTATGTTTTGAGACCTACCTGCCTCCTACCATTGTGGAGATGATATGGAATATGAGAATAAATGTATTGATAGCTTTTTAAGTAAGTTAGGATCTATAGTAGTTTGGATAGCAATGAGAAGATCCTAAAGAAAACCACACATGATTTTTCTAATTGCTTATAATACTACCTATGTTACATTGTAAAGTAATTTTAACATCAATTTTGAAAAAAGGAGAGGTTTTTCATACATCATTTTGAAGATGATTTTAATGTCCATTTTAGCAAGACTATTTGGCAAATACTTTATAAAGTTAAAATGGAGCTTATTCCTTAGTTGCACCAAAAAGTCGTGCTTTTAATCCCCATTAACACAAAAATTGGTGTTAATATGAGTGAATCTTCCTGCATCTAGAACAGCATATAACATTGGGCTATAAGGTAACACTTCAGCAATATTTAGTATTCAAAATGCCAATTAAGTGGTATTTCAAGTAAATGGCACATAGCACACACTATCTAATTTGCATTTTTAATTTGATATATTTTGCAAAGACACTAAAATAAAATCAGAACTAGGCCTTGAATGCCTTTTAATGAAGCATTCTTATTTTAGATCTAGGTAAAGTAGAGAATATTTAATCTGGACACAGTAAAACTAATTCAGGTGAAAGCAATGAGTGTTGCCAGATGACAAAAGTTAGAGAGAGTAAACCTCTTGAACTAGTAGATTGCTGTTCTGTTTGACACTGGTAGTAAAACCCTTGTTTGTTGATTTGGAGCAGCTTCTGTCTGCTGGGAAGGGGAGGTGAGCTGAAGGCTGAAGAGGGACTGCGCCACTGCCTAGGGTTCCAATGCCAGAATTAGACATCCCACTTTAAGGAAAGCAGCTGAAAGATCATGACAATGTTAATTTAGATTTAGCATCTGGAGGTTCATCTTTTCCCCCCTTTTCTGAATGGAAGACCACCTTTTTGGAATAGTTTTCCTGGCTAATTTTTTACCTGAATCATTGAATATAACTAAATGTTTGGACTCAGTCAATTCAGTATATTTTCCTTCTTCAGTTCCTTCACAGGTTCTTGCAGTATATCTGGTTTATAGTGAGACCCAGTCCCTTTATTAATGAAAGGTATTAGAATAGGCTTTTAGCTATCTGATTCTCATAAGAGATATGAAATTATTGAATGTGATGATGTCATAAATATATCTCTCCATCCCCATAATTAGAGACATGGTTGCACTTTGATATTGATTAATATGTTATATAACAGGAGCTTGCATGTGGGAAGCCCCAGGCTATAGAGGTTGTTTGGTTAAATCTGTTAATTAAGGTACAAAGAAGAATGCTGTATGGATAACTAGCTCTAACTGATCATAATTAAGATAATAGGAAATAAGAAATCTTGTTCAATAATGATTCTTTATCTAATCATATTTAAAATATAAGTTCTTGATAAGGGAGCTCTTTCAATTATTATTTAAGAAAGGTGACCTATCATATTTGAAGAGTCCTCAAGAAATGATCTAATCAGTTCTCAGCTCCAAGTCAGGACTGTGAGTTAAACTTCAAATATTGAACACTTGCCTGTTGATTCTTAAATATCTCTGAGATTAGAAATTTCATGTTCTGTCTTTTAATATTTGAACCTTCTTAGGGTTAGCCAAGTCCTCCTTATATTTAAATCAGAGTTCTGTTGCTTCAATCTTTTCACTGCCATCTCTCTATTTGTCTTTTATTTGAATGGTAGTAAATAGTAGATGGAGGCAGAGTTGTGCTGGAGCTGGCATGCACCAGCTTGGGAGGTCCACAGTTAAATTTCCAGGAATTTTATGAGCCAGTTGTTAAACACAGCCTTTACTAAAAAATAATCATATAAACTTAAAATTAAATTATATTGAAGAGTATGGGCCATGATGTGGACCATTGTCTATGAGGTGCAGACCATTGTCTATGAGGTACAAAGATGTACTTACCAAATCCAATGGATGTGTCATGATGATGGGAACGAGTGTTGTTGGGGGTGGGAGGGGGGGGTGGGGGGGTGGGGTTGAATGGGACCTCACATATATATTTTTAATGTAATATTATTACAAAGTCAATAAAAAAATATATATATATAAAAAATAAATTATATTGAAAACAAAGGTAAAAAATATTCAAAACTTAATACTTCCTAATTATTTTACTACACTTTACTATTTTTTAAATTAAAATTTTTAAATTATCTTTTTTAAAAGTTAATAGATCACACAAAATATTACATTAAAAAACATAAGAGGTTCCCATATACCCCACTCCCTACCCCCCTACCCCCATCAAGTTTTTTAATTTATTTTTTTGAAGATACATAGATTACAAAAAATGTTACATTAAAAAATATAAAATGTTTATATACCACTCCACCTCCACCCCACTCCTCCCACATCAACAACCTCTTTTATCATTGTGGCACATTCATTGCATTTGGTGAAGACATTTTGGAGCACTGCTGTACCACATGGATAATAGTTTACATTGTAGTTTATACTCTCCCCCAGTCCATTCAGTAGGTTTTGGCAGTATATATAATGTCCTGCAATATCATTTAGGACAACTCCAAGTCCCAAAAATGCCCTCACATCACATCTCTTCTTCCCTCTCCCTACCCTCAGCAACTACCATGGCCAGTTTTTTCTCATCAATGCTACAATTTCTTCCATTACTAGTCACAATAGTTCTATAGTAGAATATCAGTAAGTCCCCTCTAACCCATATTTTATTCCTCCATCCTGTGGACCCTGGGATGGTGATGTCCACTCCACCTCTATACTGAGAGGTGGCTTAGATCCCACATAGATGATGGATATAATTCTCCTGCTTGCACTTGTAGATACTCTCAGTTCCCTGGTATAGTGGTTGACCATCCTCACCTCCCTGCAAGCTGACCTGGGTAAGTCCAACGGACCAGAGAGTAGGAGTTGCAACTCTGCTGAGGATCAGGGCCCAGCTGGCACGTGGCCAGTCCAGAGATTCAAGTCTCCTGAGTATACACCAACCCTAGCACCAACCACAGGTTCAGTAAAAGTGACAGAAGAGGCATGTGTAGAAAGATCCAACTCCATCACACTCAGAAACACAAATTCCAAAGTAGGGCCCACTGATATGGCACTGAACTTCAGAGCCATCTGCCATGACCATAGAACTTTTGTGTCTCCAAAGCCCTCAGGAGAACTAGTACCTGGAATTGTATCTACTTTGGCTGTCTCTGGGATCCTGCTGAGGTGTGTATAAGCACAAGCCTTCTGATGACCTCCTGACTCTTTTTCGAAGACTCTTAGCCATAAACTCATTTGTATTTGCCATTTCCTCCTTTTATTCAAGGTCAAAAAACAGTTTTTAACATGTGATCCCACATGTAGGCTGAGATATTCTGCTGGTCTGAGTGATGACTGAGGGAGTGCTGAGTTCCTAGCCAGGGGAACTCTGTCACATTCCCCACTGGAACAGCAACAATCCCTGAAGTGCAATGGCAAAGACCAACAGAGAAGGATGGTCCTTGATACTGGTGACTATGCTCATGAGCCAGTGTGCCTGAAATATGGACTAGGCTTAGAACTGCAGGGTGACTAAGAGTTACCTCCTGAGAGCCTCCAAGTTGCTCAAATGTGGCCTCACTCTAAGCCAAACACAGCACGCAAATGCATTACCTTCCCTCCAGCATGGGACATGACTCCCAGGGAGGAGCCTCCCTGGTGCCGGGGGATTAATACCAATCACTAACTGTTGATGCACTTTACTATTTTCTATATGATTATTTTACACCTAGTGTGTCTACAGGGTGGAAAGTCTATGGAGTAGTGTGCTATTGAGTATTCCCAGCTCTGTATCCAATGATATCCCATTGGATATCTGTTATGATGGAAGTATTTGCATTATGGAAATAGGCAAACGCCATAAATCTCCATTCTCAGAACCAGTTGCTAATTGTTCACCAGCACACCACTGGGTGAAGCTGTCATTGAAAAGGCCGTTTTTCCCTTGTATATGTAGGAACTGATTCATTTGCCCTGAAAGCACCTATGTAATGCAGGTGTCAAAATTATATTTCCTAACCTAAATGTTTCATTTTCGTCTTATGACTTTCAGAATAATTTGAGAATTTTTATAGGAGACAGAACAGTTTTGTTTTCCCTTCTCTACTCAGCCCTGCTGAAAACCACTTCTATTTTATAAACACCTCTACTTTATAAGGAGTTAATCTTTTCCTTGAATCCTTTGAAAATAAACATGGTTTTGACTATGTCTGTAAAATTCAAACATAATGGAGAGATTTTTATTTTCCAGAATTTCAGTATTAACTTCTTTTCCTTAATAGCTTTAGGACTGATTTCCCTAAAGTCTTTATGCACATTGCAGTTCATAGCTGATTTGTGACTAAATGATCCAGAATTGATAATGGTTCATGAGTTTCATCTCTAGATCACAGATGAGAATCTGGACTGCTTCACTGTGAGGGAAAGTCATTCCTGCTTAACGGGGGAAGATTGGTTCACATGAGTGAAGGAGGGTTTACTCTAACACCCACATTGTCCACCCATCGGTGTTACTGGTCCCCATTAGCTCCTTCTACAAGATGTCAAGTAATCAATACCCTTAAAATGGAAGTACCTTCTTAACATTCACTTCTGGTTCTTCCAAGCCTGGGATGAGCTTCAATTTTCTATTGCTCCCACAATGAAATACTAAATATTCTACCTGGAAGAGGGCTGCAAAAAGGGTGATTTATTTGAGAGAACTCAAAAAGGTACTTGGCTTACAATATTTATCCTCAGAATTTTTTAAAAGAACCATTGTTATGCTATCTAGAACAAAATCCAATGTACCCTGAGTTACTTGTTTCATTCTTATAACCTCTCCATGAGACTGATATGAATATATTTCCCTTCACAGATGAGAAAATGGAAACTTGGAAAAAATAAGTGGTATATTGCAATCAGACATTATGATATGGCTTAAGCCACCGGAAATGAAGAAATGTAGATAAAATTGTGTGTGCGTGTGGATATATGCATGCATCTTTGTGTGTGTGTGTGTGCATGCACAAAATCTTGTGCCTGGATTGAAAGACAGAGAACTGTTCTTTCTGGGCTCAGATAGACTCTATTGTAATGAATAATTCCTTAAGCAAGAAATTCCTTCAACTTAAATGTGATTTTTAAAAATGTTGTCTAGATGACTTGAGTAATAAGAGGAGACACTAATTCTTGCAAACAGTTTTTTTTCCATTTCTGTTAGTCGAAGTTACTGTCCTCATGATTGATTCTATTTTTAGAGTCCCCCAGGAAGCACCCCAGTTCTTGAAACAAAGAATGAAATGCAAGCTTTCTGCAGAGCAAATATGCAGCAATTTTCACTTGTTCTATTTTTTTTTTTAACACATGAACCACTTTTGACAATGCTATCTCACTGTCCAGATATAACCTACTAATACTGTCATGAACTATTCTCACAAGTCCCCTCTCTCTCCATAAGAGTTGAGGCCATTAGTTCTTTTTGCAGTCTGTTGGGAAATTCTTTTTTGGCCTTGGAGTGTATCCAGATCTGACTGTTGCATCCCCACCATTGCCCGAGCATCTTAAATGCAGGGCCAATTAGAGGGCAGCATTAGATGAAGTCACTGAACCATTAGGAGCTTGCAAAGCTCTAACAGTCTTTTCATCGAAGAGGGAGCTGTGGTTCGAAATTCACAGATGAAGTTGTCCTCAGGGATAGGTCCTTCACACTTACAGGTTCTGAAGAAGCATTTCATAAGTAGGAGACTTAATGTTTTGCCACATTTCGCAGACCCTACATCATACAGAGGAACATTGGTCATCTATTATTAATATGTTTGTTGGGCTAGTCTACAAGTATCTTTATACATTCTTTTAAATGCTTTCACTGCTATGATAATTTTATTAGAGGACAGAAGTTTTGAATTTTTGGTTTAATATATATAAGTACTGTCATGATTTAATAGCTGTTTTTTCTTTCAGGACAATCCAAAGTATAGGAACTGATTTTCTGAGTATATATATATTTTCCCTGTTGGTGACAAACTGGTTAGGTCATTTTAAAAATCTGCCTTAATTCTAATTCAAGATGCTTTATTTTTGTCTTATATTTAGGAAATAAAACTCCTCATATTTGGAGGACTATACCAAAGCTGAAGAGACAATTATATTTAAACTTTTTTCAGATCTCAAAGTAGATTTTTATTATATTTTTTCTTATCATAAAACAATTCGGTTTGGAAATGTTGATTATTTTCTACCCTACACTGAAAGGTATAAATGTCCTTAGGAGACAGGTAGTCAAAGCTCTTTTTATAAATGGAAATACACTTCTTTAGTCCATGTATATTTTGCATTATTTTAAGTAAGAGGTAATTTGAAATTTAGATTTGAATTAAGTATCACCTGTAATGCCTGTGGAAAGCAGCTTTCCACAATGCAAAATGAATGGATAAACAGTAGAGGACCATTATCTCATGGACATCAGAATTTACAGACAGATGTGTAGCATGATTTTCTCCATTGTGCTTGACTGAACACTGGAGGCTAAACTTGTTGGAAGTAAGCACATACGAGATGGCAGGACTGGCGCTATAAGAGTAACATTTAATGTGATACACCTTAACCCAACCTGGTATATGCCAGCACCTCCAAATCAGATGACATCAGACTAAGTTGTCCAGATTGAACTAAATGTGAGTGAAGAGCTACTGTGGTAGATTTTATAAGCTTCAATATAAACCTAAGGCGGGGGGGGGGGGTGGGGATCGTTGAACAGTTCTGGAAGTTGGTGATATCTCTATTTAATTTTTTTCTCTTACATTCAAGTATAAGGAAAACGATGCTTTTGGCAAGATAAGGTTACATATTCATGTATTAAACTCAAATATGTGCAATGATAGCAATTCGCAGGGAAGTCCGGGAGAGAAAGATCTGCAGAGGGATAAACTACGGACAAAAGATGAATCAGCAATGTAAAATAGAAGCATGATATGTAGGAATCCGCTCTTCTCAGAACAGATCAGATATATTTAAGCAGAAGAATAAGATTGTTTCATATTTTTCATAGTGAATTCTTTTCCAAAATATGCAGTCACACAAAGAAAACTAGATTGGGAAGAGTTCAGAAGGAAGAACGAAGGATTTTAGATTATTTAGCCTGATATTGGATGATTCTTTGTCTCTGAATTTCAAAGGGAAAAATTCTCGCCACCCCATCTGTCACTCTCACCCTGTGCTCTTAGGCCCTCGAACCATCATTTTACTAACAGGTTCTGACCCACCCCAGTTACTGAACTAATAATATCAGAGGCACAGGTATTTATTTGTACATATAAGCTATCTTTAGATCTCCAGTTAGTTACCTTCAAGACTTTAAATCACCTAGTTAAATCTCTTTTTTTCAGAAGCAGGAAGAAAGAAAGGTAATACAGCAAGATGGTTTAATGGAGACACCTAGATTTCTTAAAAAAGTTGTCCGTTGGTCCTTCTTACCCACTTGGTTTCCACATTTTCTAGTGGTTCCCAAAGTCTGACAACTGCTAAGTAGTGATTCTCTCCATGTTGTTGGACTGCATCTCTAGATGGGATAAGACATGGTGGGAGTTAGCCTGCCACCATATTTAGCAATACCTGCTGCCTTCATCAGTCTCTTTTTACTGAGTAGGTTATAGCCATAGGGGGCTGTAGGCTGAATTTCATGACCCAGTGTCTGCCCGCTGCAAACCCCAGCTGCAGTTGGGTCTGTTCGGGTGTGTCTTGGGATGGTAAGGAGTTTACAACCTAACCTCCCCGGTTACTGCACCTGCCTGTGTCACACCATGAATCTCTCTCCCCTGTTGTATTTTCGTGAGTATGACACTCATGGAATCTCTCAGAGACCACCTAGAGCAGTGCTTTATGATCTTGCCTTTTCTACCCATATGGCTGAGAAAGGAACCATGTAACATTTCCAGCTTGGTCACTTCTTTGACCTATGAGAAAAGTGCTCTCTGAGATCCTCAATCTTATGGCAGTGCAGTGTTGTTAAAATCACGTGCGTAAAAGGGGCTATTATAGAAACCCAGTTTAATGTTGCTTTAGGTTTATACATGATTGATTCTTAACTGTTTATGTCCCAAATCATTACTTTAAGTGGCTACCTGGGGCTTGATCATAGATGCATGGTTCTATCTGCTACTCTTTTGGCTTTTCTCTCCATGGTGAGACTCTGTGGTGACTGCTCTGTAATTAATCTCTTCTACGGAATGGCAGGCACAACACAACACTTTTATATGAATAAGATGCATTGTCAAGTTTTCCAAAGAAGAATTTGGAGTTATTTCCATGAATATCTGAAGAGGAGAATGGGGCTTCTTTTTTTTTCCCCTGAAGAATAAATACAGCCTTTACTGGAGGAAAAGAAATACATGTATTTTTATGTATGCTCTCAGTAAATATGTAAACACACGATAGTTACATGCCATTTGCAAACCAAACATCTTTGATATTTATAGATTTTTAATATTGTAAATTCAAAATAACTTAATACTATGGAAAGAATTGTGTCCCCTGAAAAGATACGTTCAACTTCTAACATCTGGTGTCCTGAACGTGACCCTATTTGAAAGATATGAGCATTGAAGATACAAACCATAAAACTATCTCTCAGCGTCAAACTAGACTTCTCAATTACCTTCGTACCCATAGCACTATTTGTAACCTGGTCTATCATAGAATTCTTATTATGATGTATACACTCACGAAGATGTTTTGAGTGATGATGATACCAGACTGGAATAGGGTGGCCCCTAATCCAATACGACTGGGGTCCTGCTAAGGAGAGGAAAATCGGACACAGAGAAGATGGCTGTGTGACAGAGGCAGAGCCTGTGTCATACCATAAGCCAGAGAATACCCTGGATTGCCAGCAGGCCACCGCCAGCACCCAGGAAACTTCAGACATACCGCGATTCAGACTTTCAGCCTCCAGAACCACGGGAAAATTAATTTGTGTTGCCTTAAACTACCCAGTTTGTCGCACTTTGTTACAGCAACCCCAGGAAACTAAGCCATGTAATTTGATTTAAATATGACATGATATATATTTTTTTATATTTCAGCTATGCCTTTGAACCATTTTCCTTCTGTTTTTATTAATATTTAAAAATTTTAACATTATCAATTAGGGTCTCTGTGAAGCTTTGCATAGTGAAACTTTTTTGGATGCATTTTTCTTTTCCAGTACATTTTCATTTGCAGATGTGGCATCAAATTGTAATCAGGCGACTTTTGAATTTAAAATAATTCAAAACCTTTAATAGGTTGTACTGTGCTTTCTCAATCAATTTGGTTTGAGATTTTAAGTATCTGAAGTCAGTGGACTCAAAATATACAAAGTAATCTATCACCTTTGACCACACTGTCAATACACAGTGCTCCAGGGATATATTTTTCAGACTAGTCCATGCCATACAAAACTGATTTAATTGAGTTATCCCTTATTTTAAAGAGACCTCACTCTTTTTTTCCCTCTCTCCTACCTTCCTTTCTCATGCCTTCCTCTGTCCATTCACTTTTCTCTCCTCTCTTTTGCTGCCCCGACTCTGTGGTTCCAAAGGTTAACAATGCATTGTGTAATGATACATACTTTTTTTCTGAAGCCTAGTTCGTTTCTGATCATTATTCTTCCCATTTAATATGCCTATGGTTCCTAAAATTAACTCATTCCACAAACAGGATCATGTTGAGACATTTCGTGCCTCATCTATCGGATCACAACATTCCAAGGACTTATGATTAGATAGACCCAGCCTAGATTTTAGAACCCTTTATATTCATCATATCTATTTATTCATTCCTTCACCTGTCTGTTTATTTATTCACAAATTCATTCAGGGGTGTTTGCTGAGGATCGACCATGCACCAAGCACAGTTCCAGACGCTGACCAAGTAGGGCATATGGAATCTGTTGTCATCCTCATGGAGTTTGCATAACACCGCATATTTTAGTCACAGTAAATGTCTGAAACAGGAAATTATGACATGAGTCTGAGGTTTACTTGGCTAATGCTTATAGTCATCTTGTGGTCAATATTACTATTACCTAACAAAATATTTGAGATCGTTTGTCTTTGCTACTCTCAAAAACTTTTTTTGAGGACCATCTATGAGATAAATTAAAAATAGTCCTGTCCTGAGGAGTTTATGGTTTTGTGATTGGAGATAAAACTCCACAAATAGATATAGTCAATGTAATGTGCTAGGTACAGAGCCAAGCTGCAGGAGCTCTCATTTCCCAGGTGAGCATCTCACTCAGCTTGAGGGCAGGGAACTGGGAAGGCTTCCAGACAGGACAAAGTGTGGAAGGACTGTGGCCCAGTATTGGTCAATTGGATAAGATTAAGTGATCAATAGAGTCATGAGTAAGTAACATATGCACCGTGTTAACTGTGAATAAAGTAGAAGGTTAAACCAATGGAACAGTAGCAATACCTGAAATTCTGAGAAATATCAATAATAAAATGGGAGTTTCCTGGTACCAGAACTATCTAACTCACCTTCTTTAGTAGAGGAAATAATGGGGCATTAGCATTTTTAAAAAGATGTCATTTTATCAGTGTGCCCCTGACACATGTATACTACAATGTCCTGAGGAGGCAGTTGGTTCCAAAAAGTACTTCTGGCTTCACTCAGAAGGGGCTAACAAAGGGATACCACGCAGGAGGCCCAGAGCCTCGCTCACCTTATTCTGGAGGAATTGAAGTCTCAGAGCATTTTAAGCAGAGGGGTTAAGAGTTTATGATTTAAAAACATTGGGGTATAAATAAGAATTTATTTGGGAAAGAGGTTCCACTACAGAAAAGAATCTGAAAACCGCTTGTTTAAAAAGTATGATGTAAAAAGGTGTTAGATGGAGATTTCCATATTGAAACATTGAGATTCCTTCTTGTTAAAAGATGACAAATCCTTTTAGGATATGCACACATATGAAATAATAATGATTATTTTAAATAGATATTACCAAAACTTTGGACACACTCAAAGGGGAACATAGCATGAAGTGTTATCTTAAATAGTATGAATTTTAAGAGGATCTTGGTACTTGAAGTAGGCTGCATCCGTCCTTGCCACTATACAAGAATTATATTTAGGTGGTGGACTTGGCCCAGTGGTTAGGGCATCCGTCTACCACATGGGAGGTCCGCGGTTCAAACCCCGGGCCTCCTTGACCCTTGTGGAGCTGGCCCATGCGCAGTGCTGATGCACGCAAGGAGTGCCGTGCCACGCAGGGGTGTCCCCCACGTAGGGGAGCCCCACGTGCAAGGAGTGTGCCCCATAAGGAGAGCTGCCCAGCGCGAAAGAAAGTGCAGCCTGCCCAGGAATGGTGCCACACACACGGAGAGATGACACAACAAGATGACGTGACAAAAAAAACACAGATTCCCATGCCGCTGACAACAACAGAAGCGGACAAAGAAGATGCAGCAAATAGACACAGAGAACAGACGACCGGGGTGAGGGTGGGGGGTAGGGGAGAGAAATAAATAAACAAATAAATCTTTAAAAAAAAAGAGAATTATCTTTAAACCCCAAAATATTTGCACTAAATTGTGTTATTTTCAAAGTATAACTCTAGTTTATGAATTATGACAAATAAAAATATAATTCTTACTGTGGTCCTCAATGGAAATGTCAACTCATGTAGATATGATTCCAAACCTTAGTGATACATGAGACCACTCAATTCAGGTTTCATACACAAGCATTTTTCCTTACATGGAAAATGTACCCATTTGCTCCCTCTTTGATAGCTTATTCAAATAAGCAAACTCTGTAGAAATTTCAATGAAATTTCAGGAGTTTTAGTTCAGGTAGTGGCAGTTTCTTATGTTTTTACCTATTTGCTACAGTGATTCTATTGGCAGACAACATGTGCATTAACATGAATATGTTTTTTATTTGAAAATAGTTGTCTTGTCTGAATTATTACTCCATGCTGATGCCCCATATTGTTGTCACTTTTTAATTTGTCATTTAGTTATTTGTATGTATTTTCCCTTTCTTGGAAAGATGGGAAAAGCCCTTGCCTTACTTATTTTTGTTTTCTCCATGGTGTTTTTACCCTGACTTCCATACAGGAATTGATCAATAATTTCCTGTTGAATTCTGAATAAATGAGTTAATATATCTTGTATCATCAGGATCCTTTTGGCTGCAAGAAGCAAAGCACCCAGGTAAATGTGCTCCTCAAAATGTGGTTCAGACTGGTGTCATTACATAAATTGTTCATTTCTGGACCTCAAGGAGGTAACTAATTGAGAGTAAGCATTTAGAAACTTTTTTATAGCAATTTGAATTTACTGTGATATCCAAGCGCATGACAGTTTTCCTAGAAAGTTGTCTTTGTTGTGCTTTATATAAGTGCCTCAACTAATTTATATTAAAGAAAAATAGTCCCTTCATTAAAGAGTGTTTGAGAAGCACAGGCGTAGACAATGGTGTAAATTACTCTATCTCACATAACAAGAGAATGCAAGGGAGAGAGTTGCTGGCCTGGAGCACCCGTTCAGCAATGTTAGAGTTCTAAGATAGGGTTTCTGGGTTTCTCTTGGACTTCTACTTTGATTACAATATGCCAGTATTAGCAGTCCCAAGCCTTGTGTTTTCACATGAAAATATTCAAGTTGGAAAGGAAATAGGCAGATGGGAAGGAGCTTCTCTTCTCTCCCATCTCTCTTTTCATCTGAAAAGAAAATCTTTTTCAGATTTCTCCTCTTATCTCAGTGACCAGAATTGGGTTTCCTTCCCTCCCCTGGCCAATCCCTGCAAAACTGTCGGAGTTTAGTCCCAGTGATTCATCCTCTGGGCAGGGCACCTGGCTGCATGAACAGGGTACTATCAGCAAGAGAACGCCTAGGCAATGGCTGCTCGGCACATTTCTCCTAAAACTAACATGATTGGAAATTGACGTAACTGCTGAGAAGAATATGTCAATCAGTGGAGAGGTACAGTAATTGCTCCACTTTATAGAATAGCTGTTAGGCCAGGGATTTGACATGCTTCTTCAATATTTCAGACAACTAGCCTACAAATAGCTAGTGCTATCCCTATTTTACAGAGAGGGAAAATGAGACTTAGGCAGGTTGCATATATTGTCTGAGGACGCATCACTGGTAGACAGAACTGGGATTCAAACCCTGCCTCTTGTATGTCCAAACCTGGGTTCTTTCTATTATGTCACAAAGGCTGATTTTCTGTGGTGCTGGTTGGGGGTGGGCCTGGTGGATATAGGATATCAGAAATCTGGGGAGGTCTGACTCCAGAAGACTGACTTGAGAGATGTACTTTCTTAAATAGGCATGAGGAACTCTCTTCACCCTTGTAACTCCAGTGATCACATTTCCAGCTCACAGGTCTACCCAACTTTTCTTCAACGTTAATGAAAGCGGGGACTCTCTCTGCTGCCATCTATAGACACATTTGTCACTACCATAGCTGACCTAGAAGTCAAAGACCAGACCCATCTTGCCCTTGATGTGGGGTTGGGTGAGTGTGTAGATTTGTTCTTTGAATTCTGGAATTTGGAAGACCATTGTTCAATAAAGCCCCATGCGTGGTAGATACATGTTCCTTGGACTTTCATTACTACTTTACAGCAGTACTATATATCCATAGCACGTGGTTTAATAGGGCTTTTTGTGGGCTTTTGAAACCAATTTCTAACCCCAAAGACTGCCATTCAACCAACTTTGAAACACTTCTTTGCAACATGACTCTTTGGTAAACTGAAAATTGCCCAGTTTATGGAATTCTATCTTGATCTTATAGCATCTCATATTCCAATTCACAAGAAAATTGCTTCTGAGAAAGGCTGAATGATATATGTCTGGAAGCATCTGTTTTTTATTTTATTATTCTACTGCTGAGCTGGGCATACACTCCTAATTATCTTTGACCATGTTCCTTTCTGCAGGTGATGCTGTGCTCTAGCTAATGCATGCAGCGTGTGAAAGTTTATAGGGCTGTGAGAATAAGCTTTGGAATAGTCATCTTTAAGGCCAAAATATGTAAATTCTATTATTATTTTTTTCTGAAGATTTTAGCATTTATGAGCTCTTAGGATTCACCTTTAAGTATGTTTTTCCTATCACATCCAGAGATCGCCAATTAAGTTCATGTGTAAGTTACTTGAGGTCAGCAACTTTGACTTGTGCGGCATTTGATAATGTTAATTTATGTTCCTGCCTGTCCTTTAGATAGAAAACCCCAACATGTTTATGATTCATAATTAAACATTCTCATCAGCTTCACCATTTCATGAGAAGTCATAAGAACAAAACCAGAGGCCAAATTAGTCCATCTAACTTATAAAAAGTCCCACACATTTTAGTTAAAATAGAAGTGACAATTTATGTTAAAGTAAGAATAATGAAAAACAATTAATTTATGTTAGCTCATCTCAAAGTCTTTTTTTCAAATGTTTTGTTACCCAAGACTCAAATTTTAATTTTGAGAATGTATTGCAATATCAATATTATGATATTGAAACTGTGGCTGAGGTTTAGGATAATTTTTAGTTATCTGGGCTGCTTGAGCAAATACCAGCGCAGTAGTTCAGCTTAGACATTGGGAATTTATTTGCTCAGAGTTTGAAGCTGGAAAAAAGTACAAATCAAGCTGTCATTAAAGCGATGCTTTCATCCTGAAGATTGTGAGTCCTGGAACTGGCTGCCGGCAATCCTTGGCTCCTCTGTCATGTGGTAAAGTGCATGGCGCCATTGCCTGGGCTCTCCATTCTCTTCCCGGTTCTGTTGATTCCCAGTCTTTTGCTTCCTGTGGCTTTTTATCTCTCATGTCTGAATTTCATTCTCTTATAAAGACTTCAGTTATAGGGTTAAGATCCATCTAGTCTGAGGTGGACCACAACTTACCTGAAGTAACCTCATCAAAATATCCTACCTACCCTGAGTTCACACCTACAGGAAGGGATTGAGATTAAGAACATGTTTTTCTGGGGTGCATACAGTTCTAAATCACCACTGATGTCTTGTAAAAGAATTCATTCTTACTGTTCTTTTGAAAATTTCTGCAGTGATGAAAAATCAGTATTAAGAATGTAATTAATACCTTATAGATGACACTCATAGAATATATGCATTCATCAAATTTTCTAAGCATAGAACATGATACACATTCAGAGTATTCTCTCTGAAATTTGTTTCCAAATCTTTATAGGCTGCTTTAGCTCTAGTTAGACACAATGCAAAGGACCAAAGTCTCTAATTATAAATCTAACCAGTCTGTTTCGGTGTAGAATTGGATTGCAGCACGGTGATGATTTACTGTGACCCAAACTTTCAATGAAACAATTCAGGACAGCTAGAGAGGAACACAAATGAAGGATTAGTTTTCAATAAACTCTTAAGATTTTTCTGTTCTTGCTATTGTCCTTATTTATTCATTTATTTTTAAAATATTACATTAAAAAAATATGTAAGAGGTCCCCATATACCCCCCAACCCCCTCATCACACATGTGGTGAATACATTTTGGAGCACTGCTGCACCACATGGATAATGGCTTACATTGTGCTTACACTCTCCCCCAGTCCACCCAGCGGGACAGATGCTATTGTCTTTAAGTCTATGATTTGTGGCAGGCCAACAGATAGGAAATTTTATACAGTGGGACTGAATAGCTTGGTTTTCTTGCCTGTGACAAGGTACCAGAGAATACTAACAGCTGAGGTATGTAAATAAACCCCAACTCTGAATGTTCATATTTGGAGATTTTAGGGTAGTATGAACTGGAAATTATAATTATACTTCATCTAGCCAATAAGGCTATGTGTGGCAAGAGTAAATATGCCAGAGTTAGCTCTTTCAGGACATTCGGGGTTCCACTGGTATCAAGCATTGGAAAGGACTTAGCATCTCTTTTTTCTTTTTCTGTTTTTAATTATGCCTTGGAGATCAGCTGCCACAATGCCTTTCTTTTGAGAAGAGAGAGTCAATTTTGGCTCCAGAGTTTCTTCAAAAGGCATACTGGAATGATGGCATCCTCTGATCCATCAGCTTCATTCCCCCACAATACTCAGGGCACCTACACCAGGATCTTTTGGGACCCTGCCTCGTCGCTGACCTCAGGGACAGTATTTCTTGGCAGAAGAGTTCTTAGTGCATAGCTCAGCCGTGCAGTTCATAAAGTGTGTGGCTAACATGGAGGCAATAACTGGTGGTTAAAGATCACAATATGCCTCTCTCCCACCAACCTCAGGTGGAATAGTAGGATGCAGTGTCTTACATGATTATGTGCTCAATAAATGTTTGTTGTATAAGGGAATAAATAAGGAATCAATGAATAATCTTTCAGAGTGGAGGTGGGTCCTAGATTCAGGCATTCTTTTCCTTTCAAATTCTAGCAGCAGATCATCGCAGGTTGGTTCTTAGCCCAGGGCATTTTTGCCCAGTGCTTCCACTCATCTAGGGTAGTTGGAGTATATGGGGAAATTTTGGTTATCACAGTGATGGGGATGGAAGGGTGTGTGTAAAGGGAGTTACTGGCACTTAGTTTCTCAAGAGGAAGGGGTACTGATGCTCTTCATTGAATAGGAAGTCATGTACAATTAGGAATTCTTTCCTAAAATTATAAATAACATCTCCACTGAGAAACACTGAGACTCTGTCTGCATTCTTTGGCAGGAAGGTTAGAGACACAAAGGTCATCAAATTCTCAAGTAACTCATTATCTTATGGGACATATAACTTTCAGCAAAAGACTTCTCTTTGTTTAGCCCAAACCTTGCAAATTCTGCCCATTGGTGTTAGCTCAGTTCTCCAAAGGATTAGAGACCTGCCAGCTTCCTCTAATGTTACTGCTGCAACTGTTAGTGACCTTGCTCATCGTGATTATTTTCTTTGTACATGACTTCCTCTTCAGTACCCACAGACAATGCATAAATGAATGGCATTGGTTTTGCATCAGTTAAACTTTATTTACCAAAACAGATGGTAGAATAGATTTGGCTCACAGGTCATAGTTTGTTGACCCTTTTCCATACTTAAAGAATTATTAGTTTAAAATACAAATATAGTTGGCTATTATGTCTGTAAATATTATTTTGTTGATTTCAGCCATTCATCCCAACCAGCTGAGAACCTTTCGAATTCTAATTTTTACAGTTCTGTTATCTAATTTAAAAACTTACATTCAACCTTCAACTCTGTGCACCTAACACCTGACTTCTATGCTTTCATTTAATTCTCTTCCCTTCCCCCCCCAAAAAAAACACCTTGATCAGAATAAAGACTAATAGACCTTTACTATGTACATAGTTTTTTAGTCTAAGATGATCAGTGGTCTAATTGATAAACATGTTTTGATTACCACTTTTCAACCATCACCCAACTCATAAAACTACACCAATTCTGTTAAAATGTAGTCACAGTTACTCATTTTTATTATAGTAATCATGAAAGGATTGTCTATATTTTCTTCCTGGAATCAAGATGTATGACAATGACAAGATTTGTGTGCGTGTGTCACTCTGTGAATGCCAAACAAGACTAATACTGGTCATGTCAAACTGACTTTTTAGTAAATTATCTGTTTACTAATATATTCATGAATTTTTTTCTTTACCAATACATTCTTGAAGTTTTCTGAGTAGAGATATAAAACTTACCAGTCCCTACACGTTTAAATCCCTTTGAGACATTCTCCTATTTGCGTATTTCATCTTCTTGCACGCCCTGCAACTACACAAATGCCAGACTATGATTGTGAGATCATAGCTATGGAATTGTTATTATCCTGTGTGGATAGGAAAGAGTTAATACTGGTCTGTAGCTCCATCCCTCTGTCCCTCTGTCCTCAAGGACATCCTGGACAGTGTGCTGTCCTCTATCAGATTTCCTGTAAACATTCCAAATTAGATCCAATAGCAAGAAATTCATATCTAAAAATGTCTTTAGCAGGGTATTCTTTTTCTTTCTCTGTATACCTGGAATTTATGGATTTATGTGATGCTGGTGGCTGGAGAATGGAAGTTAGTAATATGAGATCTTTGTACCATACACATAGTTAGCACTTATCTGATACTCTGAAACCAAATTGCATCTCATTTGGAAAAAGGAATTTGTTGGAAGCTGTGAAAGACAATTCAGGGTTCTTCATTATTGCATTTGTGCCTATTTTTTTTGAGCCATTTGTCAATCGTTAGTGAGGCTCGATGCTGTCTACGACCTACCTACGATTCCTGTGACTGTCCTGTGATCATACAATTCTTTCGGATTGTGTGCTATAATAAATTTCAGTTGGGCCTGAGACTTGAATGCATGTGAGGCAAGGGGGTGGGGATTCTGCTTGCTGTACATACTTACTGAGTTCAATTTCCTTTTTAGGGGTCTGCTCTATTATTTCATTTTCCATCTTGATTCAAAAAAAAGGGAAGTAAGAAATTATGTATTTCTGATTTTTTCTCTGTCATTTTACCCAATTAATGAGGTTACTACTTTATAATCATAGAATTACTTCAACTTATATTTTGTTTTTGTTTTTTTCCACATAAATCATGCTTTTTCCAGTTTGAGGTCTAGGCTTCTTTTTTTTTTAATTGATTTTGTAAAAATATTACATTAAAAAAATATGAGGTCCCATTCAACCCCACCACCCCCACCGCACCCCTCCCCCCCCCCCAGCAACACTCACTCCCATCATCATGACACATCCATTGCATTTGGTAAGTACATCTCTGGGTATCTCTGCATCTCATGGTCATTGGTCCACATCATGGCCCACACTCTCCCCCATTCCATCCAGTGAGCCCTGGGAGGATTTACAATGTCCGGTGATTGCCCCCGAAGCACCATCCAGGGCAACTCCAAGTCCCAAAGGCGCCTCCACATCTCATCTCTTCCTGCCATTCCCCATACCCGTCAGCCACCATGTCCACTTTTCCCACTCCAATGCCACCTTTTCTCTGTGGTCCTTGGATTGGTTGTGTCCGTTGCACCTCTATGTCAAGAGGAGGCTCAGATTCCACATGGTTACTGGATGCAGTCCTCCTGCTTTCAGTTGTAGGCACTCTAGGCTCCATGGTGTGGTGGTTGTTCTTCTCCAACTCCATCTTAGCTGAGTGAGGTGAGTCCAATAAATCAGATTGTAGGAGCTGGAGTCTGTTGAGGCTCAGGGCCTGGCTATCATATTGTCAGTAAAAAGATTCAATCCCCTAAATATATCTTAATCCCCAATACCAACTACAATTCCAGTAAAGTAGCATGATAGTCTTATGAAAAGAGATCCTCTCTGGGTCCAGTTTCATCACGCAGAAACACCAGCTCCAAAGAAGGGCCATCTGACATGGCAGTGAACCCTATCTGCCATGACCATAAAACCTGTGGGTCCCTTTAGCCCTCAAAGGAACCAATACCTGGGGATTGTATCTACTTTATCTGTCTCTTAGACTCTGCTCAGTTGTGCATAAGGGCAATCCTTCTGACAGCCTCCAGACTCTTTTTTTTTTAGAGACTCATAGCCATATAAACTCATTTCTCCTTTCTATTTCTCCCTTACATTAGATCAAACAGCATTTTAAAGTCATATTATTCTATGTAGACAGGGATATTCTACTGATCAGCATCAAACCTTCAATTCAAGGTCATTTTCCAGTTGCTTTATCAGTTGTTAGTTGATAGTGATCCCTCGGTGCCAGGGAGGCTCATCCCCGGGTGTCATGTCCCACACTGGGGGGAAGGCATTGCATTTAGATGCTGAGTTAGGCTTCAAGACTGGCCACATTTGAGTAACATGAAGGCTGTCAGGAGGAAATTCCCAGGCACAGTGCTGCTTTAGGCCTTGTTCTTATTTCAGGCATATAGGCTCACAAGCATAGTCATTAGTATCAGGGGCTCACTGTTGGACCCTCATTCCTTCTCGGTCCTTGCCACTGCACTTGGGGGACTGCCGCTGCTCCCCTAGGGACCACGGCACAGCACCCCCGGCCAGGGACCCAGTACCCCCCCAGCTTTAGTTTTTAATTGTTGCCACTATGAGTATATCCAAACATTACCATGCACCTTGGACATATGCCCTGTATAGTTCCCTGTCAGCCATATAGCCCCTGTCAATAGTATCCTATACCAGTATTCCTCTGCTGCCATTGTTGGACCACTCTGGGATCCAGAACTTCCTGAATATTGAAGCCCCAGTATAATGTCAGGATCTCTTACTAGCAAAATGGGATATAGCGATGGGTTTAAAGGTTAGATATAGAATACGTGTTGACTTGGAAAAATTCTACATCCTATCTTTTTCTTTTCCTTTTTTTTTTTCCCCTAATTATTGAACTTCTCTTCACAAGAGCCCTAGACCACAGCAATTCATGTATGCAATATACAGCACTCCCACACATCCACCACAAAACCTTTTCCCTTCCACAGCGATACTCTTACAACCTATTCACAACATATTTACTTAAAGTGATGTACAGAGTCTGAGACAATAGCTTTCAAACCAGGTGACATCTGTGCTTACATTGTGGTGCACACTTTAGGACACGCAGTTTTCTAACATTTTTAGTTATCCTATGTTTTACATTATGGTTTACATTATCATTCTGTCATCCCCTATATGTTTATGATGTAATATTACATATTTTATATCCATCCTTGTGTACTCTCATGAAACTCCTCTCTTACCCCACATTTACCTTGGTTACACACATTTAACATCCGTTTTCCCATCCCCTTGGTGCCCACAGTGACAGCCAACCTCCGTTTCCCGAGGAGCCACGTCCAGAGATACTTGCAACAGTGTTCAGGTCCTAAATTGCTCAGCTGCCCCAATGCCCTGGGAGCCACCCTTTCTCTCGAGAGATACAGTTCCCTCTATTTGATGGCATTAGTCCTCCCCAGGATGTGGGTCCACCCCCACTTTCACTACTTGGGTCTCTACCCAATGGTATCACCCACTCTGGCAAAAAGAGCATTCAGACATTCCCCAGGAGCCTGTCCCGCATCGGACCATCCCTTCCGAGCATCCTAAACAGGTAACCCTCTTAATTATATTTTGATACGATTTTTCTCAGCATTTTACTCTCAACCAACACCTGACCCTCTCCTGTGTTCGTATGCTACCCCTCCCTCCCCCCACTTTTTGGGCAATATTACCCATCCGCCCATCCCCAACCCCCCTCACACCCACAAAACTCCACCCAAAGGCAACCCCTTGCCCCCATTTTATCTCTTCTTTGTGTTCATACTTACCGCCAGCTCATCATAAATTCCACCCCTGCAGACGTTGGCTCACATCCTTCCTCCAACCCCTGATTTCCTGTAAGCCTATCGTTCAGTCTCTAGCTCTCTGAGGCAGCTTGTTTATTTCATATCATTGAGGTCATGTAGTATTTGTCCTTCAATGCCTGGGTTGCTTCACTCAACATAAGGTTCTCGAGATTCATCCATGTTATCACGTGTGTTTGTAGTGTATTTGTTCTTACAGCCGCGTAGTATTCCATTGTGTGTATATACCACATTTTATTGATCCACTCATCTGTTGATGGGCATTTGGGTTGAGTCCAACTTTTGGCGATAGTGAACAATGCTGCTATGAACTTTGGTTTACATATATCGGTTTGTGTCCTTGTTTTCAGTTCTGCTGGGTATATACCCAGCAGTGGTATTGCTGGATCATATGGCAAATCTATGATTAGCTTTTTGAGAAACCGCCAAACTGTCCTCCAGAATGGTTGGATTCTTCTGCATTCCCACCAGCAGTGGATGAGTGGTCCCCTTTCTTCACATCCTCTCCAGCATTTGTATTCTTCTGTTTTTTTTTTATAGCTGCCAATCTTATGGGAGTAAGATGGTATCTCATTGTAGTTTTGATTTGCATTTCCCTGATAGCTAGAGATTTGGAGCATTTTTTCATGTGTTTTTTAGCCATTTGTATTTCTTCTTTGGAGGAGTGTCTGTTTAAATCTTTTTCCCATTTTTTAAATGGGTTGTTTATCTTTTTATTTTCAAGATATATGAGTTCTTTATATATGCAAGTTATAAGTTTCTTATCAGATATATGGTTGCCAAATATTTTCTCCCACTGTGTGGGCTCCCTTTTTACTTTTTTAACAAACTCCTTTGAGGTGCAGAAGGCTTTAATTTTGAGGAAGTCCCATTTATCTATTAGTTCTTTTGCTGCTCGTGCTTTTGGTGTGATATTCATGAAGCCATTTCCTATTACAAGGTCCTGTAGATGTTTCCCTACACTGCTTTCCAAGGTTTTTATGGTCTTGGCTCTTATATTTAGGTCTTTGATCCATCTTGAGTTGATCTTTGTATAAGGTGTGAGATGGTAATCCTCTTTTCATTCTTCTACATATGGCTATCCAGTTCTCCAGGCACCATTTGTTGAATAGGCCACTCTCTCCCAGTTGAGAGGGTTTGGTGGCTTTATCGAATATTATATGGCTATATATGTGAGGTTCTATATCAGAGCTTTCAATTCAATTCCATTGGTCTGTGTGTCTCTCCTTATGCCAATACCATGCTGTTTTCACTACTGTAGCTTTGTAGTATGTTTTGAAGTCAGGTAGTGTGATTCCTCCAATTTCGTTTTTCTTTTTCTGTATGTCTTTGGCTATTCGGGGTCTCTTTCCTTTCCAAATAAATTTCATAGTTAGTTTTTCTAGTTCCTTAAAGAAGGCTGTGTTGATTTTTATTGGGATTGCATTGAATGTGTAGATCAGTTTTGGTAGGATAGACATCTTGATAATATTCAGTCTTCCTATTCATGAACAAGAAATATTCTTCCATTTATTTAGGTCTTCTTTGATTTCCTTGAACAGTCTTGTATAGTTCTCGGTGTATAAGTTTTTTACCTCTTTAGTTAAATTTATTCCTAAGTATTTGATTTTTTTATTTTCTATTGTGAATGGTATTTGTTTCTTGATTTCCTCCTGATCTTGCTCATTATTGGTGTACAGAAATACTACTGATTTTTGTGCATTGATCTTATAACCTGCAACTTTACTAAACTCATTTATGAGTTCTAGAAGCTTTGTTGTAGATCTCTCAGGGTTTTCTATGTATAGGATCATGTCATCTGCAAATAATGAAATTTTGACTTCTTCCTTTCCAATTTGAATGCCTTTTATATCTGGTTCTTGCCTCAGTGCTCGAGCAAGTACTTCTAAGACAATGTTAAATAGGAGCGGAGACAATGGGCATCCTTGTCTTGTTCCTGAGATTAGAGGGAAGGATTTTAGGATTTCTCCATTGTAAACAATGTTGGCTGTAGGTTTTTCGTATATACTCTTTATCATGCTCAAAAAATTTCCTTGTATTCCAATCTTTTGGAGTGTTTTTATCAAGAAAGGGTGCTGTATTTTGTCAAATGCTTTTTCTGCATCTATAGATATAATCATGTGATTTTTTCCTTCAATCTGTTTATATGGTGTATTACGTTGATTGATTTTCTTATGTTGAACCATCCTTGCATACCTGGAATAAATCCCACTTGGTCGTGGTGTATAATTCGTTTAATGTGTTGTTGAATACGGTTAGCAAGTATTTTGTTAAGTATTTTTGCATCTAGGTTCATTAGAGAAATTGGTCTGTAATTTTCCTTTTTTGTGGTGTCTTTGTTTGGCTTTGGTACTACGGTAATGTTGGCGTCATAGAAGGAGTTCGGCAATGTTCCATCTGTTTCGATTTTTTTGAATAGTTTCAGCAGGATTGGTGTTAGTTCTTTCCGGAATGTTTTGTAGAATTCACCTGTGAAGCCGTCTGGCTCTGGGCTCTTCTTAGTTGGGAGATTTTTAATGACTGATTCTATCTCTCTGCTTGTGATTGGTTTGTTAAGATCATCAATTTCTTCTTTCGTCAATATGGGTTGCTTATGTGTTTCTAGGAATTTGTCCATTTCCTCTAAATTGTCATTTTTGTTGGAATATAGTTTTTCAAAGTATCCTCTTATGATAGTCTTTATTTCTGTGGGGTCAGTGGTGATATTGCCTTTCTCATTTCTTAATTTGTGTATTTGCATCTTCTCTCTTTTTTTCTTTGTTAGTCTCGCTAAAGGTTTGTCAATTTTGTTGATCTTCTCAAAAAACCAGCTCTTGGTCTTGTTTATCTTTTCAAGTGCTTTCTTATTTTCTATTTCATTTAGTTCTGCTCTTATCTTTGTTATTTCCTTCCTTTTTCTTCCTGTTGGGTCTCTTTGTTGTTGTTTTTCTAATTCCTTCAAATGTGCAGTTAATTCTTCAATTTTTGCTCTTTCTTCTTTTTTGATATATGAATTTATGGCTATAAATTTCCCTCTCAGTACTGCTTTTGCTGTATCCCATAAATTTTGGTATATTGTGTTATCATTATCATTTGTTTCAAGGTAGTCATTGATTTCTTTTGAGATTTCCTCTTTGACCCACTTTTTTTCTAAGAGTGTGCTGTTTAATTTCCAAATCTTGGTGTGAAACCTGGGCCTCTGTCCCTTGCAAATTTCCAGCTTGACTCCACTGTGGTCAGAGATATTGTTTTGTATGATTTCAATCTTTCTGAATTCATTCAGCCTTTCTTTGTGGCCTAGCATATGGTCTATCTTGGAGAATGATCCATGTGCACTTGAGGAGAATGTATATCCTGCTGTGTTTGGGTGTAATGATCTATATATGTCTATTAGTTCCAGCTCCTCTAATATACTGTTCAAATGTTTTGTTTCTTTAGTGATTCTCTTTTGAGATGTTCTGTCCAAGGTAGATAGTGGTGTATTAAAATCCCCCACTATGATTGTAGATGCATCTATTGTTTCACTTAGTTTTTCCAGCGTTTGTCTCACGTACTTAGAGGCACCCTTGTTAGGAGCATAAATATTTATGATTGTTCGATCTTCTTGACAGATTTTCCCTTTCACTAAAATGTAGTATCCTTCTTTGTCTCTCACAATTGTTTCACATTTAAAGTCTATTTTGTCTGATATTAATATAGCTACTCCTGCCTTTTTTTGGTTATTGTTTGCTTGTATGATTGTTTTCCAGCCATTCACTTTCAATCTCCATGCATCTCTGGGTCTAAGATGTGTCTCTTGTAGACAGCATACAGATGGGTCATATTTCCTTATCCAATGTCCCAGTCTGAATCTTTTGATAGGTGAGTTTGATCTGTTGACATTCAGTGTTATTACTTTCAAGGAATTATTTGTGTTAGCCATATTTTTATTGGATTTGTGTTTGTCATATTTTGTTTTTTTTCCCCTTCTAGTTTGTCTTTTTTTGTTGCTCTTATACTCTCCTCCAACTCTGCCTGTCCTGTTTTTTCCTTTCTTCCTGCAGAACTCCCTTTAGAACTTCTTGAAGGGGAGGTTTCTTGTTGGTATACTCTTTCAGTTTCTGTTTATCTGTGAATATTTTGAACTCTCCATCATTTTTGAATGCTAGTTTAGCTGGATATAGTATTCTTGGTTGGAAATTTTTTTCCTTTAGTACCTTGACTATATCATACCACTGCCTCCTTGCCTCCATGGTTTCAGATGAGAAATCAGCACTTAATCTTATGGAGCTTCCCTTGTATGTGATAGTTTTCTTTTCTCTTGCTGCTTTTAGGATTTTCTCTTTGTGTTGAGCATTGGATAATTTGATGAGTATATGTCTTGGGGTGGGCCTGTTGGGGTTTATGACCAGTGGAGTGCACTGTGCTTCTTGGATATGTACATCTGTCTCTTTCAGTAGATTTGGGAAGTTTTCAGCCATTATTTCCTGCAACACTCCTTCTGACCCCTTTCCCTTCTCTTCTCCTTCTGGAATACCTATAATACGTATATTTGAGCGTTTTGCATTGTCATTCAGGTCCCTAAGTCCTAACTGGATTTTTTCTATCTTTTTATCGACCCCTTCTACTATCTGTTTGATTTCTGATGTACTGTCTTCCACATCACTAATTCTCTGCTCTGCCTCTTCTAGTCTGTTGATATTTGCTGCAAGTGTATTTTTGATTTCTTGAACTGTGGTGTTCATTCCCATCATGTCTGTTATGTTTTTGCGTATGTTTGCAATTTCCCCTCCCAGTGTTGTCTTCGTGTTGTTAACCTCTTTCATTACTTCATCGAATTTGTTGGTGATAAATGTTCTGAGATCTTTCATTGCTTGTGCGAAGTTCTGCTCCCTAGGCTTCTTGATAAAGAGCTAATAGAGTAAATCTAAGTGCTGTGACCTATGCTCAAATATTATTTATGTTAAAGAAGTAGGAGACTCTTTTGTAATTTATTTATGAAGGATTATTTGACATAATTTAGTGACTGACGACATTTGGCATGTTAAAATTTTTCATAATATAATTCCACATAACATAACTATTTCTATGAATATTACAATAATGTGAGCCTTTTAATTATTTTAATGATGAAATGAAGAAAATATATTTCATAATATTTACTCTACTAAAGTTGAAACTTACCATTCATTTTCTTCTTGGAATTTCCCATCACTTTTTAAATGTTGAAGAAAGATAAATTTACTGAAGCTTTAACTTAGCTGTGTAGAAGGTTATCTTTCTTGGGTTTAAATGAGACCCAATTGACTGGAAACACAGAAAAATAATTCAGAGTTGAGGCATGGTAGGTTACTTGCATAGGTCTATTATATCAGGTCTGATTTTTTTAAAAAATTAGTAATTGAGAAGAAATATTTTAGTATGGTGACAAGGCACTGACTTTTTAGGCAACATAACTGGATTAAAGAAAAGAAAATAGAAATAGAGCAATTATTGTACTTTTAATGACCTCAAGTTTTATCCTAACAACCAGTTATAAAAATCAGACACTATTTGCTATAAAATATGTGTGTGCTTTACATTACCTGCATATTCAGTTTTGCCTATTAAAATCCCTTTTTTTTGCATTAAGTTGGCAAATTTCTCAATGATTAATTCATTTATTTCTTCTCAGTTAAAGGCGGGCTGTATTCAATAGTATGCTAAGAAATGTTAAAATTAAAAGGCCAGGAATTGATAATTAGTAGAAGTCATGCTTAAATTCAAGAGAATGGCAGTTTTCAATGCTTTTTTCAGTGGAAATAGTTTTAATTTTATTTATCAATCATTCCAATGAAATAATTATTTTTACTCTTTTTAATTTGGTTTACTTTGATTAATATTTCTATGCTTTATTTCCAGTAGTGAATATAATGCATGTTTTCAGAATTTTTCTGAACTTTATTTTTCCTAGTACTCCATTCTTTTACCACATTGAATTTTATCTTTTTGGCCTTCAACTTGGATATACTTCATTGATTGTTAATAATAGTTAAATATTATTGATTACTTCTTTTAAATTTTAATAAGGTGTATAGAATGCCTTTTTCAGAAAATGTCCAAAAATTATCTAATTTTGAATGTCAACCAAAAATACTACTGAATAAATTTGCTATTATAGAACCAGTGTATTGCAGCTACATTTTTAATGAACCTACCAAATTGGTTATTTGGTAGAAAATTAAATCATCAAGACACCTTTTCCTGACTTTTTTTTTTTTTTTTTTTGTAATCTATATAATTACTTGTTTATAACTGGAGAGAAGAGCTTTATATATATTTGAGCATCGGGCTTTTTCCAAAATTTCTCCAAAACCTGGGCAGATTTGTTGGGATGGGCAGGGGTATAAGTGGACAGGCTTTACTGATGCCTGCTAATGCCAGTCTTTCACACTCCTGCCCTCTAAACTGCCCAACGTTGCGAACTTTCTTTCTATGGACTGCCTGAGACAGACCTTTCATTGGAAGAAAGATGAAACGTTATCTTTTAGGTGACATAGTTTGTGCTTATCTCTCCAAAACAGTCTAATAGTCATCATTAAAGTTAAGATGACATTCATTTATATAAAGCTGTTTTTTTTCCAGTTAAACATCTCCAAAAATGGATTTAAATATTTTTCTTATATGAAAAGAGTTAAGATAAATTAACATGGATTTTAGGATTTGTCCTTGAATAAAGCTCACATTATAGACTTCTGCTTCTGACAAGGATGGATTCACTGGTATTGAATATACCCTTATGACATAAAAAACTATAAAGCTGGACAAAATATGTGACACAATGGCTTTCAGATTTTTTTTGAAGATAAGAAAGTAAAACTTGTTATTAAATTATTTTACTGATTATAAAAACAAAATGTTCACTTTCTAGAAAAAAATGGGTTCAGAAAACTTACAAAAGAAGAAAAAAAACTTGCCCTTAATCTCATAAATCAAGTAAGCATTATTAATCTTTTTTAATATGTTTCTTATTATCTTTTTTTAAAGTTAACAGACCACACAAAACATTACATTAAAAACCATAGGAGGTTCCCATACAACCCACTCCCTACTCCCCCACCCCCATCAAGTTTTTTAATTGTATTTTTTTTAAAGTACATACATAGATCACAAAAAAATGTTACATTCAAAAATGATAAGAGGTTCCCACATACCTCTCACCCCTCTTCACCCCACTGCTCCCAAATCAACCACCTCTTTCATCATTGTGACACATTCATTGCATTTGGTGACTACATTTTGGAGCATTGTTGCACCACATGGATAATAGTTTACATTGAAGTTTACACTCTTCCCCAGTACATTCAATGGGTTGTGGTAGGATATATAATGTTCAGCATCTGTCCCTGCAATATCATTTAGGACAACTCCAAGTCCTGAAAATGCCCCCACATCACATCTCTTCTTCCCTCTCCTTGCCCTCAGCAACTACTGTGGCCACTTCCTCCACATCATTGCTACAATTTCTTCCATTACTAGTCACAATAGTTCCATAGTAGAATATCAGTAAGTCCACTCTAGGCTTTCAGATATTGAACAACAGAGAGTTCAGGGTTTATAGTCCCTGAGAGAAAAAAACACTGAATTAGTCAGCATTCTGCAGAAAAACAGAACCAATATTTACTCTACTTAAATACTGTAATTGCTATTGTAAAATAATTACAATTTATTTTAAGGACTTGGATCACATAATTGTGGGCCTGGCAAGTCGGAAATCCATAGGCTGAAATATTGTAGTTTCAAATCTAAAATCCATGTGGGAGGGTGGCAGGCTGGAAACTCAGAGAGGAGTAGATGGTGTAGTCTTGAGGCAGAATTTCTTCTGTTTTTGAAAGCTTCAGTCCTTTGTTCTAATGACTTCAACTGATTGGATGAGGTCCACCTACATTATGGAGGGTAATCTCATTTACTTAAACTCAACTGATTGTAGATCCTAATTCCATCTACAAAATACCTCCACAGTAACCTCCATTAAAACATGGGCAAAGAACTTGAAAAGACATTGACAAAAGTAGATATATATAGTGCAAGCAGCATGTGAAAAATATCTTTGCCATTTTGTTCATCAGGACACCACTCTTGCCTTTTAGAATAGCTAACATTAAAATGACTGACACCACCAAATGGTGGCCAGGATGTGGAGCAACTGGAACATTCATACATTGTTGCGAGGATGTGAAATTGTACAAATACTTTAAAAAACTGGCAGTTTCTTAGAAAGGTAAATATATTCTACTCCTAGGTATTTGCATGAGAAAATTGAAAGCATATGTCTAAACAAAGACTTCCACACAGTTGTTTTTTAGCTTTGTTGATAATATCCCCAAACTGGAACTAACCCAAATGTCTACCAACAGAAGAATGGATAAACAAATTGTGGCACTACTCATCAAAGAGAAATATTATGGGTGAGTTTCAAAAACATTATACTGAGGGAAAGAAGTCAGACAATCTAGAAGAAAGCGTGTAAGTACACACTGTATAATACATACATATGAAATTCATGAACTTCTGCTCTGATAAAAATTGGAGCAATTGTTCTTTTAGAGCAGAAAAGGGAGAATGGGAGGTTGACTGGAAAGTGGCACTGAGGAACTTTCTGGGATGATGGAAATATTTGATATCTTGATTGGGTTGTTGGCTAAAAGGATCCATACATTTGTCAAACACATTGGATTGTATGCATAAGATTTCTGCATTTCACATTGTATAAATATTTCCTCCTTCAAAGATTTTTTAAAAAGTACTCAGTTTAGATTCCCTTTCAGTACTCTCAAAATTTGAAATTTTTGGAGTTTCCCTATTTCACAAAAATTATTTTATGCTTTGTGATTCCCTGGTAATTAACTTTCCTAGTGTCTGATTTTGATGGCATAAGACATTATGCTGTTGGACTTGTCAGTTCTGCATTTTGGCCTTTCATTCAAAGGCGTGTTCTTGCATAAAACGTTTCTCCTATCTTGTTAACTGTTACATCCATTCTCTCTAATGACACATTGATTGTTGTTAAATGTCTCATGGACTCCTCCCAAATAGGTAATGAAACTATTTTCTTTTCAAGGTCTGACTTTCCTTTTCTTTATGTCTGTTCTGAGGCTCTCTGCCTAGAGAGAACGAACGAGCATAATACTCTGTTAGAGTGCCAGGTACTTTGTTTATTAGGCAAATAGTTGAGCAAAATTGTCATGGGCACTAACATGCAAAGGAAGATTCCTGGAGTGCCTTAATAGTTCTGCAGATAACAGGGATAGTGGAGAACTGATGATGAGCCACAAACCCCTGCTGCTGAAATCATCCTGAAGAGAAACCCCACTCATTAAATGCCCTTCCAAACTCAGTAATTTCTAATGTCTTTGTTTACTACATTTCCAAATAAAGTGAAGAGTGTTCATGCTTAAAACTTGCTAAGCTTAGCCCATAGATTAGACAATGGTTAATTTCAAGCCATAGTTTATAATAGAATGTATAGAAGCAGCAAGTATTTACTCATTATTTACTATAGGCAAGGTATTTGCTAGACTATGGGGGATACCAAAATGAGGTTGACATGGTTTCTGTAACCAGCAGGGGGGTTATAATTTGGTGAGGGTCATAGCTGTATAAAGACTAATCAAGACCTAGGTAAGTGGCATAAGATTGGGAAAAGGAGAAAATTAGTACATGCTAGGACTTCATGGAAAAAATTGTACTTGAGGAAAAGTTGTATTCCATTTCAAAAAAATCCTTTTTTTCTGATATAAAGCTAACTCATACTTGTGGGAAATTTGGAAAATAAAGACAAATGTGAAGGAGTATATAAAACAACTGTACTCCCAGCAATCTGAAGTGGTGATGCAGCTAATATTTTTGATGATTTCTTTTTGATCTTTACATTATGTTTGTTGTATGTGGGTATGTTTATATAAGCTTATGTAAATGTATGTGTTAATGTGTGTGTGTAATCCAGATATATCCCAGGAGATATCTGCTTGTGAATTCACACTTTCTTTTAATATTAAAGTGATAGTTTGGGCAGATATTCACATTGAATGCAGAAAGTCCAGACATTTCCTGAATTTTCTGTGTCAAGATCTATCAGGCTAAAGGAAAAAATTGTGTACCTGTCCCGCCACCCTCTCACTTCTCCTAACTTCTCCGATCTCCTGCAAGGTACGTGTTGTCAACTGAAGACCATCTTTCTTGAGGTGGCTTTTTTTGGGGGAGAGGGGCAGAATCCCCAAATACCTTTGCTTTAAGAGTAGGCATTGAGGCATCCTTCTGTTTCCCGAAGTGCTCATGAGAATGGGCTGCTTCATATAATCACATGTTAGTCAACTCTAAGGGATAAGAAAATTGCACAAAAAGAAATTTTAAGCTATATCTTTGATATAGTCCTCACATGTAAGTCTTTCTAGTGGGCTTCCTTATTGGCTAGCTCTTTAGTCTCTGGCTGTGCCCAGTTTTGCTGTTTTATATCAGGTATATTACTATGATCTATTCTAACTGATTATTGAAGGCATATAGATGTCATTGGATTTTTAAATATCTTGTGTATTTCCTTGTAGATCTAACGTGTTTCAGGAGATTCTCTATCATTTTAAGTTCTGTCAGCTACAAATACTGACAACTTTCCTTCCAAATTCTTTTTGGTAGAGTGTGGCATAGCATTTCTGTGCTTACCAGAGTTTGTCTTCAAGGTCATTTTAGATAATATGTGGACAAATGCTTTATATTTAAAAAAAATTTTTTTATATACCTTATGAAAAAAATGTCACAAGCACATGAAACTCTTTGATTCCTTTTGGAGGACATTTAGTGTTGTTGTTTTTTAAAAAATATAATATATTGATTTAAAGAGAGATAATGCAATAAGTAGTACTGGGGAGATAAGAATTAAGAAGTTGATGTTCAAAAAATTGAAGTTGGGGAAATACTATTCTATCACATAGAAAATCTGAAATGTCTCCCTTTCTACTGCTTTATATTCATTGCTCTTTGGCTCTTTTAGCCTTTTGACCACCCAGCCCAGAATGCGACATGCCTCCTTCACTTCTGCATATGCTGCACGCTGGAAATTGAAGTTCTGCTGGGGTCGGACAGACAAACACGACACTGGTGCTGGGTGGCTCAGACAATTGCTTTTGTGGAACTGTGGGAAGTTGTCTACATTTCTAGTCTAGTCCATTGTAACTGAACTTAGGGGAAAGCAGTGGTGGTGATTCAGTCTATTTCTCCTTTCTTTGATGGTATTCTTGCTAATCTGGGGTGGTTGGTTTCGGAATCTGTGGCTCAACCACAATCCAACAATCCAACAATGAAACCTGATGTGTAAGCTTTCAGCAGAACAAAAGGGATAGACAAAGGGGATGTAAAAGTAAACTTTGAAACAGGAACATTTCACACTTGTAATTTATCTGAATATAAGCCAGTAAGAATTCCTAGCTAAGTGTGGTATAGATCTCCTCTGTGACATACGAGTTTCAGGGGTGTAGACATGCATCTGCGAGTACCCTGCTGGGAAATTGACCCTGCTAAATTCTGATTCTCTTTAGTGAAAAGTGGCAGAGCAATATTTTAAAGTATCAGTCCAAGAGTGACTAGAATGACTATAATTTCATTTCAAGTACATTACTATTTCTGGAAAATAAAGAGGCACAGTCTTAGGACCCTCAGTACTCTTCATCAAATCTCTCCTTTGATCTTTCCTGATTCATACATCTCAGGCTTCACAAAGATCCCCAAATACAGATAATCACTAGTGAAGAAAAAGTCACTGCAAAATTGAGACTGCATGCCCTCTAAAACCACTGTTTGAAATTGCCAGCTATAAAATCTTGGCAAAATAGTGCTTCTACTGAATTGTATATTTTATGATGGAGAAAAGTTGAGCAGATACACAAATGTATATTGGGCTCACCTACATAAACAGCATCTGCTTCTTTTTGGAAATTCTGGCTTTGTTTATTTCATTATCAGGAGCTTTGGCTTTCTTTTAAGGTGTCCTGAAAGAAGACCAGCTACATATGAGGCTGAACCTAATACTAGCCGAGGCAGGAGCAGATCATGGGGCAGAGTTCATCAGAGGTTCCCTGAGCGCCGACAGCGCTCCATCCTCTGCATTGGACTGTCCTCTCCTGTTACCTGCCAGGCTCTGCATTCGGATTCCAGTTTCCCTCAGAAAGGATATCACAGCTCTCAACTGTTACGGACCCCACTGACCCACTCTTGAAGCCACCTCCTAAATGTTGGATAAAACCTGAAACCTGAGGTCTTCAGATTCCATACCTGTCAAGTCCCTTTTCCCCTGGACTTGAGGAACTTGGAGTAGCACACATTGGTACAGAAACATCCTGGACCAGACAACCTGAAAGCAGTTGCAGTTTTTCTTCACTTAGGACTTACCATGATTTATCAACTCAATTTTCTATTGTATATTGGGGTAAATATGGAGAGGCTAAATTAGATGCAGCTTTTTTCCTGGACAATTGAATCTGTGTATTATGCATGTGGGCATATTTATTTATGATGAATGGTTGGTCTTCCATTTACTGGACTTTGGGTAGCTTACGCTATCTTTAAAAAATGCAAGATAAGATATTTATTTATATTCACATCCCAGATGTCTAGCCAAGTGCTTGGTATATTGTAAATATTCAATAACTGTTAAGTCCATTTGAATTTAAAATAGAACAACAAAGATCTTTAAAGGAAGGAAGCAATCATACCAGACATTGGATTACAACAGAATATGATTGTTGGACCATTAATTTGATTCCAATCTTCCTAAATTCAGCACCCCCTTTGTAATAAATTGTTCATGGATAGAGTTTCTGAGAAAACAGAGCATATAAACCTTACACTGAAAGTTAAAGAAGATGCAATTTATCTTAACAGGCCTCATATAAAGAAGTGGCGAAATATAGTGGTAGATATCCTTGGCTATGCTTTCTTAAAAAGGTATATAAAAGAAGACACAGAAATGTTTTTAAAATGAACAGTTCTCATAGTACCACTCTTAAAGGTAGAAGGCACAACATTAAACTATAATTAAATGATGAGTTTCTCTGAGAATGGCAGATAATGCTGTCAAGGAATCTTCCATTTATATTCTAACTGAATACAATAGGGATTGTATAATTTAAGTGAAAGGATTCCTATTAAAACGTCACTTTCCCAATATTAGTATTCTTGGCAATTTCTCAGTGCCAATCAGTTTATGATTGGCTAACAAGTAACTGTACTGTGGTTAGTTTTTGTTTCTGGTTGAGAAGAGAATCTCGTGTTTTTACCTTCCCACAAGATGAGGCCAGGCTGGTGTTCACAGGTGAGGGTTAGGGGCTTAACCTGTGTTCTTACCTGGACAGAACTCAATTCACTTCTGTACATGATTGAGCTGTAGCGGAGTTTTCACAGGGGCTCATGGGAGCAAGTTAATGGCATTTGTCTATATTTACAGTATAGGTATTTGGAAATATGTTTTCTGATTGATTTTGTTTCCTTTTAATTTTTTTTTAAAGATTTATTTATTTCTCTCACTCGCTGCTTGTTCTTTTGTCTGCTTCTGTTGTTGTCAGCGGCACGGGAATCTGTGTTTCTTTCTTGCTGCATCATCTTGTTGTGTCAGCTCTCCGTGTGTGCGGCACCATTCCTGGGCAGGCTGCACTTTCTTTCGTGCTGGACGGCTCTCCTTACGGGGTGCACTCCTTGCGCATGGGGCTCCCCTACACGGGGGACACCCCTGCGTGGCAGGACACTCCTTGCACACATCAGCATTGCGCATGGGCCAGCTTTACACGGGTCAAGGAGGCCCGGGGTTTGAACCGTGGACCTCCCATGTGGTAGGTGGACGCCCTAACCACTGGGCCAAGTCCGCTTCCCGGTTTTGTTTCCTTTTAGAAAATTTATCATGAAATTTCAATAGTCCTCGAAGATCTCAGGAAACATTTTATATAAAAGATGGAAAGGATAGCCAGATGTATTTCAATTAGGACACAGATATTCCTGTGTTATGATCTATTAAAAATCATTTGATGGGTCAGAATAAAGTACTAATTCTTAGCATGGTGTTTCCACAATCTGATTCTAACCTCACTATTCTCTTCTGCCTCAGGCCACCCCTGTTTACCACTAGCTTATGCCTGTTATTTGCATTCCTATAACATTGACCCACAGCTTCCTTGTGTTTTCTCCCCAAATCCTTTCTTTTCTTCCATTCCTCACCTCTCAATGGCCTATGGAGACTTCCAGTCTTAGTTAATATTTCTCTTCCTCAATTCCTCAATGACTAATCCTAGGCAAAAACCCGGAACCAAACCAAACAAATAAACAGAAACCCAAAACTTTCCATTTGTGTGGTGCTTCCACAGTGATTATTTTGATCAGCTTCTATGACACATAGCTCACTTCCTTGCCCATAATGGGTACTCTAAATGTATTTGTTGAGGTGAATACACTAGAAGGATTTCACGGAAAGTATCTTATATACAATATATATTATAATAAATAAAAGTATGGACATTAAGCACCCTGTTCAGTAGGAGTTCATTGATGAATATGTTCTTTCTTGTTTTATATACTCCTATAGAAATCGAGTCAAAGTAATCTATTAATTACATAGTTAAAACTCTATAGAAAACCCAAAGCTTCTACAAAGCTTCTACCCTTCTATAATTACAAAACACACACACACACACACACACACACACACACACATACCTCAAAGGACCTTTTGTTGTTTTAGGTAATGTTCCAATGTTTGTGTCATCTAGTTGGGGGTGAACCTTTACATGGACTCTTGGATCAGTTTTTTTCTCCTGGACATCCAGGTGGTGGGGGCCTAGCAAGACCAGGGTTGGTTTGAAAGGAAAGGAGGCAAAAACTTAAATAGTAGCGTTTCTTTCTTAGAATTTTTTTGTCTGAAAAAGCATTTATTTCAAATTTGTCCCAAGGATATGGTATCACTGGTTTTCAAAAATTTGATTATATTGGCCATGGTGTGATTGCATGTTTCTATGCGTGTATACATGTGTACATGTGTCTGATTATCCCACATGCTTCTGTGAGTTTGTTTCCATCAAATATGGAACATTCTTGGCTATTATTTCTTCAGATTTTTTTCTGTCCATGCTTCTTTTTTTAAAAATTCTTGTAAGGCAGTTTTACTTATGCTCTATGTGCATTGTTCCAAGTGTCACTCACTCTTCCTTTCTCCAATCTTTTTGTCTCTCTGTGCTTCATTTTGAATAGTTTTTGCTGGATCATCACTAAACTTCTCTTCTGCCATGTATAATTTTCTGTTAATTCCAATCAATGAACCTTTTATTTCAGACATTGTTGATGATTTCTAGAAGTTCCTTGCATTAACTTTTTACATATTCTATTTCTTCATGTTGTTTGGGTTCTCCTTTATTTTCTTGAGACTTTTTATAATGGTTATTTTAAATTCCTCCTTAGTTAATTCCATCATTTCAGTCATTTTTATCTTTTTCTATTAACTGATATTTTTCATGGCTATGTATCACATTGTCAACGCTTCTTTGCATTTCTATTAATTTTAAAGGATGCTGGACATTGTGAATTTTATGAGTTTGAGTGCTGGATTTTGTTATCTTCCTTGAGAAGGTCTTAGATTTTATTCTAACAGGTAGTTAAGTTACTTATGGATAGACTTGATGCTTTGTGGTTATTTTTAGAATTTGTTAAGACAGCTTTAGAAGAGCTGTTAATCTAAGGATTGACCATCCCCAATACTAAGGTGTGAACCTTCTAGGGTCTCTATTGCATTTCTGTATGCTCAACAAGGATTATCTACTCTGGCTGGTCAGGATCTACCAGCTCTGTGTGGGCTCTGAGAATTGTTCTGCTTATAGGTCTCCAGTAATTTATTTAGTAATGCATCCTGTGCATATGGAGTTTAGAACTTTGTGACAGAGTCACAGGGAAATTTCTGAAGCTCTTTCTCTAAATAGGTTTTTTCCTTATTATAATATATATTTTTTGTGCATCTTGCTTTTCTCATTCAATAACACTTTGTGGAGTTCCCTCCAAACAAACCAAAATAAGCTTCCTTCTAACAGCTGCATAAGGTTTCATGGAGTGGCTGGCCCACTATTTATTTAACAATTCTTCTATCGATGGATATTCGCTTTGTTTCCATGTTTTTGCTATGAACAATGATGCGATATTAGTCAGGTTCATACTCACTATTGATGGTTTTGTTTCTAAGGAACTGAATCATAACAATGAGATTGATAATTTCATGCTTTCTTAAATTTTATCAATACTTTCAGATTGTGTTCCAAAAAGTGACATTATTTTATAATTTTGTCATCAGTATATGGGAATACCCTTTTCCTTATCTTCCCACCAGCAATAGGCAGGGGTTTCATAGCTCTTTGGTTATTTTTTTGCAGTCAGATAGGTACAACAAAATCTCTTATTGCTTCTTTAATTTGCCATTCTCTATTAAAACATTTGATCATATTGTCACATGTTTATTGGCCATTGCTTTAATGGTAAAACTTTTAACAAATTAAATCAGTTGTAAACCCTGCAGAAAGCATGGAGTTCCCATATATCCTCCTCAAAAACATATATACCATTTTCCTTATTATTAACATTCTGCATCAGTGTAGTACTTTTGATAAACTGATAAATCAATAATATAATTATATTATTAAGTAAGGTCCATGGTTTGTATTACGGCTCACTCTTTTTATTGTACAGTTCTATAGTGTTTTTTTTTAAATTATTCTGGTGACATATAATCTGAAATTTCCTGTATTGTTGTGCTGCCATCACTACCATCGACTACCAAAACATTTCTATCACCCCAAACAGAAACTCTGTCTTAACACCTCATTTCCCATCCCACCCTGTCCTTTGGTAACCTTTACTCTAGATACTAACTCTACGAGTTTGCTTATTCTAATTATTTCATATAAGTGAGGCCATACAATGTTTATCCTTTTGTATCTGGCTTATTTCACTCAACATTGAGGTCTTCTGGATTCATCCACATTGTCGTGTATGTAAGAAGTTCATTCTTTTGCTTATCCATTCATCTGTTGATGGACACTTGGGTCATTTCTCCCTTTTGAAAATTGCAAATACTGTTATTATGAGTGTTGGTATACAAATATCTGCTTGAGACACTGCTTTCATTTCTTTTAGGTATAAACTTAGTAGTGGATTTGTCAGGTTTGTTCATTTCACATTGTTCTTCTATGAATTGCTTATTAATATTCTCTACCAAATTTTCTCTTCTGTTTGCTTTTTCCTCATCAATTTATTAATCACGTTTTTTCTACAATCTTTTTATAGATATTTTTTCAAATCTATCTGTTCACTTTTTCATTGGAATATTTACAGTTTTTAAAAATTTTTTTGTCTTTATTTTTTTAATGTTACATTAAAAAAATATGAGGTCCCCATGTACCCCCACTCCCTCACCCCACTCCTCCCATAACAACAACCTCCTCCATCGTCATGAGACATTCACTGCACTTGATGAATACATCTCTGAGCCTCACTGCACCTCATGGTCAATGGTCCATGCCATAGCCCACACTCTCCCACAGTCCACCCAGTGGGCCATGGGAGGACATACAATGCCTGCAGCACCACCCAGGACAACTTCAAACCCTGAAAACACCCCCACATCACATCTCTTCCTCCCACTCCCTACCCCCAGCAGCCACCATGGCCACTTTCTCCACACCAATGCCACATATTTATCTGTTAGACCTATTGTTTCATTTCCATAGCCAAAAATTTCTCAAGAAGTTCTGATTACTGCCTGGCCATGAATTTGCCCTTATCTTTATGAAATGTACTTTTGTATTAAGTGTAAAATTAAGAATCAAACTTATTTTCTTACAGATAGGTATTCAACTGTGCAATGCCACTTGTGTTAATAAGACAACATTTCTTAATTTTTCTACTCATATATTACTGTCATATCAATTTGATTACAGTGTGTTTATGGGCTGTTCCAATGCTTGGTATTAAATACTTAATACCTCCCTGTTTTCTTTACATAGCTTTTTTTTTTTTTAATTCTTGAATGCTTCTTCCATATAGTATTTAAGATTACTTTGTCCAATTAAAAAATACTGGTCAAATTCTAATAAAAGTGACTTACATTTATATATTAGTGTGGAAAACTTTATTTGTGTATGTGTGTGTATTAAGTTTTCGCATCCAGGAAAAAAATTCCATCTTTCCATTGGTTCAGATAGTAAGATTTTGTTTTTTAAATGGAGATGCTAAGCCTTTCTTGATAAATGTGTTCTCCAACACTTCACAGTTACCCTCTTATTTTTCCTGACTTTAAAAGATATTCTGATTTCCATTTTTAAGTGCATATTATTAGAATTGAGAAATGCTATTAATTTTGTTACATTTATCTTGTACCCCACAACCTTACCAAAATTGTGTATGGATTCTCACATTTGCCTAAAATGTCTTACGTTTTCTAATCTCATCAGCCAAAAAAAAAGATAGTTTTTTTCTCTTTTTACATTATATAGGTTACTTCATGTTCCCTTTTGATTGCATTCATTAGAACCTCTAAGACTATGTGAAATAAAGATGAGAAAATGTTCATTACTGTCAAATTCCTGATTCCAAGTGAAATAAAGATAATACTGAATTGAAATCGCGGATGATACAGGCTCTGGATATTTAGAGCTGATGTCGTACTTTTCCTAGAAGTGTACAGGTGCCTATGGGCTAAATCCACCCCAGGATCTGCTGTGTCCACCTGTGAGACTCTTACTATTGGCCCCAGGGAGAAGAAAGCCTTACACTAGTCATTTCCACAGACCCTGGCCCAGCCCAAGAGTCTCCCCAAGGGCCTCCCTTGTCTCCAATTCCCCACATACCCGGTGGCCACGTGGCTCTGGAGAAGCTGGCAGGTTGAAGTTGGGATTGGAGGGTAAGGGAGCTGCACTCAGATGTCTGTGTTCCCAGATTTCTCTGTGTATAATTCATCACAGCACCATTCCATCTTTCTATCTTCTGCCTTTGGTTAGAAAGTCTACTGGACAAAAAGTAAAAGTTTTCACAGATGAATTTAATGCTTGTTTGTTCACATTTATTCAATTAATTACATTCCTTTGTTCATTCATTCGACAATGTTTATTGAACAATTACTTTGGGCAATCAAACTTCTGTGTGTTGGGGATGCAGCAACAAACAAGGCAAATAAATTGACTTCATTGATTTTCTTCCAGTGAACCCTAACACCAAAGTAAATGTTCTGTTTTGGCCAAGACCATTTTACACATCAAAGGATTAAAAGCAAGTGCATATTTTCGGTTGATCTGCAAATATTACATACAATCACATCAAAAATCCCCCTGGCTTTACCTAGAATAATTTCACCTTATCTTTTAGTGTTTGTTCTCATTTGTGCAATTCCATTTGGGACTAAAAATCTTTTTCATGTTTAGAGAAGAGAAGACATTTTTAGGGAGATGCATTTTAGGGAGGACACATGAAGACTAATTCATGGAGAAATTGAAAGTGGAGGCTGAAAATTTGGTCTTATTTCCTTCTGGTATACCGTAAAAGTTATCAAAAGGTGAAAAAAGGGCGGCTTTGAATATTTACATGAGACAGCAATTTGAACATGACTGCTGGAAAGGAGCTTAACTAAATTAAATGTACCAGTGTGGAGTATCTGCAATCATTTCATCACATACCATCACTAATTTGCAAGGCAGCTGAATGTCATAGGAACTTGGAAAATGCTGTCCCAATAATTACTTAGAATAAATTCTATGTTCCTTGTATTTGGAAATCTTTCAGTACATCATCTCATATTGTACTTGATGGGTATAGTATATTTATTAGGGATGAAAAAAGCGAGATATTCTAATTGGAATTAGCTCCTTCAAAAGAACAAGAAAAAAACAAGGTTTATTTCAGTTTGTGAAAACTTGAATTTCCAAGGTTTGATGTTAGAAAAACCACATTAGACTTGTAAACTTAGCAAATCTGCATTGAGAGGAGAAAAAAATAAGTGCTCCTTTGGTGTCCATTTGCTCTATCTGACCAAAGAAGTTCTTTCAGTTAAAGGATCTAGAATGTATCTAAATAAGTGAGATTTCTTATAATAACAAAACATTTTTTAAAAAATAAAATGACCTTAGTCTACCTTTTGTCTTCCTAGATTGGATTTGTATTTCAATGACATTAAGATTCTCTATCAGTGTTTTGAAGTAAAATGGCAATAACCAATTTATTCCAATAAGTTACAAAATCTGTTTTATTAAACTCCATTAACTTAAAAGGATTAGTCTCACCATCCATTTTTTAGTCTCTTATCCCAAATAGTATTTGATACAGCAAAATTAATTGCTATTTACTACCATAAAGTAGCATCACAAACTAATTACAAAGTCTTTGAAGTTTATTAAAATAGCCTTTTGAAGATATTCTAGAATTTAAAAACTAAACTATCATCAATTTAAATTTTCCATATTGTCTTTCTTTTATATTCATGAGAATAAGCTCAATGAGATTATATTACAAGTTTAAATATTATTTTAAGGAAAAATTGTTTTACAGCATTATGTTTCAGTTTCTTCTCTCTTTCACTGAAAATGTGGACATGCTTAGAATTTAGCACAGACCACCAGTTAAATAAGAAATATTGTTTTGTTCATTTTTCTGACTTATCAAATCTTTAGAAATATTAATTTTGTAGATTTTCTTCAAAAAGAAAAGAAATATTTCTTTGAACCATACATGTCCTGAGAACATTTTATCCTGAAAGATGATGCTTACAGAAATAGATTTCCCTGAATCAAATAACTGGAAGGGTGGTTTTTTATTAAAACTAGTAGGTTTTATTATTTTGCTTGTTAATAATAGTTTGTTGTTTCTTTTATTTGACAGTGTAGGAATAAATAATACGGGAAGATGAGAAATATTCAGTCAAGTTTTTATGTTTTGGTTGTATTTATATTACCACTTTAGTCAGATTTTCAGAAATGGATACTTTTAATTTTATATGGAGGTAAACTGATGTTGATGTAAAAACTTTATTAGGACAGTGGAAGATATTGAGGGGTCATATTTTGTTAAGAATATATTGAGAGAGCAATTAATGATATTTTAAAATCTGCTTTTCTTTTAGTTAAATCTAGCTTTATGTAATGAAACTGACCCAGAGAGCTAGTATGCTTAGGCCAAGAGAATAGCAGTTGGTTTAATTATTGAGCACATGATTATATAGCTAACCAGTCTATATTGTGTATCAAGGTACAAAGTAAATTATAGGAATATTTCTACTGAGGTTTTAAAATAGCTTATCTATATGATCCCAAATTCACTCATGCCTAGCAGATACAGAAAAAAATAGATATATATAGTGTATATATAAAGAGTGTGTGTGTATGTATATAGATATACACTAACACTCATTTGGTAAAATATGTATTGAACTTTTTCATTCAAATGTTAAGAACTCAAGAAGGAAGGTACTAATATTTAGCATACTTTTGGAAGGAATATGTACTTGTACAAGCCCAGGAATGGCTGTTTGACTCTTAAGTCCCAGTTCCAACCCTGCCCGTCTACTAGCTTCCATTCCCTTCAACTATTGCCTTCCTTTTTCATTTCTTATTGTAATGGGGAAGTAAAGGGTCTAATCACTCATATTCTATGCCTAATAGTACAAGGTCTGGGGATGGAAAACACCCAAGTTATGTATTTTGTCAAGATGTATACAAATACATTGACTGTAAACTTTTTGAGTTCAGGACCAGAAATTATTTGTTCTTGAGTTCAAGGGCCTGATCCCCTGTCAAGTTCATAGTAAGTACTCAGCAACACAATGCTGCAATGAATTAAATCATGTCTTCAGCGTCTCTTTTGTCTATGGGAGCCCTTTTAATCCTTCCTGCTTAGCTCTTAGTTCCCAATTTTATCAATTTTCCATAATATTTGCTTAAAACTCTCATGTTCCAGTGGGACCCTGAAAGCTCCTAAGAGATACTGGGTTTGCAGATACAGAGGAACACCCAGGAATTCTGGAATTCCTTAGTATCTCCCATAAAATTTCTTTTTTATCCTTGCTAGTAGGAGAGCTTATCAGCCTGATATTTTAGGTCCTACCACATTTACAAATTCTAGATTTTTAAAGTATGGATTAGAAGCAATTTAATCCATCTGCCTCATTTTAGAGATTAGAAGGTGAAGATCAAAGAAGTAAAGTGGTTTCCTAAGATCAGACAGCCAATTCGTAGCACTGACCAAAACTAGGACTCTGTTTCTCTCAATGCAGCCTTATTTAATCGATGTTTATACCAAACTTATTTCTCTTCCATTAAGTTTGCTCTTCATCCATCCATGATTCTTTGGACAATAATGGGTCCCAGGCCGGCTGAGCTACCCAGGCAAGTGACTGGGGTGACTGCCCAGGCCCCGTGCTTAGAAGGACCCTGTGCTTGGTTTAATTGCTTTCCCGATATGATTCTGAGATTTTTAAATTTCTTTCACAAGGCCCCCTGCATTTTCATTTTGCACTTGGCCCCTGTGATTACGCGGCCATTCCTATCTGCTGGACCTGGGTGACACAGAAAGGAATAGACGCTCTGCCTTCCTTGAAGAACCCACTGACTAATGAAGAAGCAGGCACATAAATCTTGGGGAACGTGCTTTAACAGAAGTGCTCGGACTCAAGTGAGGGAGTCCGTTAGCTTTGCCTAAAAGGAGAAAGGGAATTCCAGGAGACTACAAAGAAGAAACAGAGGGACACAGGAATAAGCAAATGCAGCGGCGAGCAGTCCAAGGGGGCTGGAGTACAGCTGTGGTGCTTAAAGCAGGGGGACGGAGGGAAGACCAGAAGGGGTGAGAGCCTGCAGGATGCAGGCGTGTGCTGAGGAGCTGCTGAGAGCCGGACTTGGGAGCTTGAAGGTTGAATGTGGGAGACTTGATGAACTGTTGGAAGGACGAGGAGAGGGAGGGTCAAGACTTCATGCCTGGTGTCTGGGTGGGTGATAAATGCTATTAAATTTAAAGAGGAATAGAGGAGGATTTGAGAAACTAGACATATTGCCATTGCGATAAATATATCTTCACCAGTATAGCTGAGGCTTTCAATCTTTCCATAGTGCAGTGACTTCCACTTTTAAAGAAAAAACAGAAACCTACTGGGTTATTACTTTTTGTCCATCTGCCCAACCTCCCTCATTTTCATGTCTCAAATTCTTACCAGGTGAGAAAACAGAAGCCATCATGTAGGCCGTCCTGTCATTCAGTCTCCACATTCTCTCATCCCACCTTTCTATAGTTCATTCTTCCTCACCTTCTCTCCATCCCATAACCTCTAGTTTACCAGAAACCAAACTCTACAGGAACCTCTGCTCTCTCTCTTGAATAATTTCCTCCCTCTCTGTTGTACGCTTCTTCCCAGTAATACAAGTATGTTATCTTCCGTCTTAAAAAAAGAAAACATTATGTCTTATGTTCTCCTGCCCTACTTTCATCTATGCTTATAAAAAATCTATTTCCAGTATATGTTTTATACCTTATCATCACTTTCTTCCAATTTACTCTTCAGCCCACATTCATATGGTTTCCAATACTGATATTGTATCGAAATGGCTCTTAATTACAACTTCCTTATTGCTAAACCTAATATTCACCTTTCATTTTACAACTAATTTCATCTTTCAGCAGCATTTTCTGGCTGCTGCTAATTTTCTTTTTCTTTTTTAATTATCTTTTTTTAAAGTAAATAGGTCACAAAAAATGTTACATTCAAAAAATATAAGAGGTTCCTATATACCCCACTCTCCATCCCCCCACCTCCATCAATCTTCTTAATTGTATTTTTTGAAGATATATAGATCACAAAAAACGTTACATTAAAAAAATATGAGGTTCCCATATACTCCCATGATAATTTTTCTTAAGCATTTCCTTTTATTGGCTTCCATGGTGCATCTTTTCAGTTGCCTTTCCTTGTACGAGTTCTACATGCAATGTCTACTACCTGTTATCATCTGTCAAGACTCAGTCCTAAGTGAACTTCTCTTTTCACTCCATCTCTCGTCCACTCTCTCCACCTCTTAATCTGTCCATATTCAGGAGCTCTTAAATTGTATCTCTAACCCAGACTTCTCTCTGAGCTTCAGGTCCTTGCACCCAGTTGATTATTTTCCCCACTGTCTCTGTAACCTAGAATTCCAAATTGTGGTCCTTGACCTCTTCTCTGTCCCGTTGTCTGTTTTCCTACCTCTGGCACCTGTTTCCATCCAGTTGTTCATTACAGAAACCTAAGAACACCGCCGTGGCGGTTTGAGATTATTTTTGTGAATCCCCAAAAAGAGAAAGATTATGTTTGTTCCTCTAGGTCTGATACCCTTTGATTGTATTAAATTCAAAGGTTTAAAGTTTACTTAATAAAATCGATTTAGGGATTTTGATTTGACCACATCAGTAAAGTGTCACTCAGGTTGTGTCCCCGCCCCTTGATGGGCTTTTATAAATGAACACTTTCTCAAGAAGACACACAAAAGAGGAGAGAACTCTGTCATAGTTGATCCTGGGGCCCCAGGGAGAGAGGAGCCATTTGCCTGATGGTTTACAGCTGAGCAGCTGAGAAGACCTGGAAAGGAAGGAGCCCTATGCCAAGGACTGATACAGGAAATCCTGAGAGACCAGGCTGAGGTTGCCCACCATCTTGCTTCAACACGTGGCAGCTGACTTTGATGAGAAAGCAACCTTGAGTTGGATTCTTTAGGGCCTTGTAACTGTAAGGATTTACCCCAAACAAATACCCTTTATAAAAGCCAACAGATTTCTAGTTCTTTGTATCTTTTGCAGACTAATACAATCACAATTTCCTCATTCTATCACCAATTTCTTTAGGTCAGCTATTTCAAAAAACTCCTGAATGTATTTCCTTTTCTCCATCATTGTTATCATTTGCCTGCAATAAGGCACGACCTCTCACCAGACTACTGCAATTGCCCACTGCCTTGTCTACTTGTCCTCCTTTCAGTCCCTACTCAATAGTCTTGGTAATCTTTCAAAACACAGCTCAGCTCCGATGGTGACATGCCCTAGTATCAGCCACGCCAACCACTTCCCACAGGAATTAAGATGGTAAGATTAGGACTATAAAAAGGCTATTCTGACCCTGCCTATCTCTCCAGCCTGATTTCCTGGTATTATGACCTCTCTGTGACCATGATGGGGCAGTCACACTGGCCTTTTTTCTGTTCTTCAGATGGCACGTGCTCTTTCTACTCAGAGCCTTCCCACATGCTGTTCCCCTATGTAAATACATGCAGTTTCCCCTTCCTCCTTTCAGGATCAGTGTAATGTGACTTCCTTATAAGAAGCCTTCTCTTACTTTCCAACCTAAGTCTGCTCTTGCAGTTATAACATCTTATTGTTTTTTTTCTTTATAGCGTTTATCACGATTTGTAGCTGTGTATTTATTTGTGTGTTGTATACTTTCCCCAAGACAATGGGATCTCCATGTGGACAGGGACTGTCTGTTCCTTCACTGCTATATCTGATTCACCTCACAGAGTTCCTGGCACATAGTAGTAAATATTTATTGAATGCATGAATGAATAAGAAGTAGGTTACAGATGAGAAGATTATGTGATTTCCCTATTTCTCTAAGATATAGCTTTTCCATGTTAAGTGAACCCTTGCTTACTCACATAACGATGCAACCAGTGCCTATTTACCAATGTGGAGTTGTTGACAAGGTTAAATATGTGTTTTCCTTTGGCCATCTCTCCCTTGTTAATAAAAATATTTTCTGATTGTGAAAAATACTTTGGTATTCTATAATTTTCCCACCATTTTATGCAGTAGGGATTTTAACAAAATAATTAGACCTGAATACTCTCTGCAGAGAAAACCTCCCGTCTCGCCCAGCAGCTCCTTCGATTGCCTCCCTGCGACCGTGGAGTGGTGGTTTTAGTGTGACGGGAGCTCAGAGCGAGGCCCTGTCATGAGACCTGCTTTGCAGCAGATGGAGCAGTGATGGATTGACACGGGGGACCAGGCCAGAAAGATGGCCTGATGATGGGCTTTGCAGAGCTCCTTCGTGGGCGCACTGATTGTCCTATCATCTTTCTAGAATAAATGCTTCTCGGATTGAGAAGTCGGGATTGGAGACAGTCACCTTGATGCTTTACTCCTCCTTCACAGAAAGGTTTAGCTCAAATGAATTTTATTTTATTGTGATACCTTTTCACATATTGATAAGATCTGTTTTCAAGATAATTTTGGAAACACATTTTGCTGTGACGTTGTTGATGATGATTAAAAATTCTTTCTGTATTACCCTGCCTCTTCTTGTTTCCTCTCTTTAACCAAATTGTGTGGCAGTATTCATATATGGGCCCTTAAAAGAGGTTTTCTTTTTTTTTAGCTTGGAAACATGACACTAATTTAACAATATGTGGGCAAGAAAAGACTTTTTTTCATTGCTCTTGCCACATTTTTCCTCACTGAAAAATAAGTATAGAATAACGTTAACAATTTCTTGATGTATTTTTAGTTAAAAAATGCCTCCCTTCTTTTTTTTTTTAATGCACTAATTAGTTATTTAGTGGTGATCAGGAAATTCTAAACGAGAAATGTAAGAAATGGTGGTATTGTCTGTGTTTATAAGTGTGATCAGAAAAACAATCATTTCCCTTTCATTCTCCTGGTGGCTGTTATATATTGATCTTGTTGTCTGCAAGCAATACCTGCATCACCCGGTTTCATCCTAGTGTATATGTGTGGCAGTGGTGGTGTGCGTGTTTGCGCGTTTGTGTGTACATGCAGGCTCACAGGGAGCAGGAGGGCAAGATGGGGCCATACAATAAAAGTGAAAATAAAAAGTATACAATCGCCTGAAACATAATCACACTATTTTAATTCAAAATAGACAAGAAGAACCCATTTGGAACAGATGTGCACAAAAATTAAATTAAATGGAGAAGAAAAAATGAAATCAGACTTCTATTAATATGCTCCTTGTCACTATCTGGGAAACATAATGAGATAAAGGTGGATTGCAGCGTAAGGGGATCATCCACTTAAATGGAAAAGCAAAAACAGACTTCTGCAAAAGGTTTAATTTCTAATTTTAAAAAATCACAGTTAATTTTAACCTATTATTACCATTTCAGAAAGAAATGTAATTTACGTAATTAAAAAGTAAAAGAAACAAAGTTATAAAATCAACATATAAGGGATAAATAAAAGGAGCTTAAAAAAGTATCCTGTTGTATTAAAACGAGTCTCTTCATTATCATTTTTCAAAGTTTCCCATAAAATTTAGTGTTTAGCATCTAATGGGAAAAATGGGCAATTTTTTCATGTAAACCATTTAAAAGGTTATAGGCGTCATAGTCAGCTAGCGATAAACATTTTTTGGTAGAGCAGGAAGTGTGTGAAAGCCTCGGGAAACAAGGTGAGTGTATTTGGTCCACTGAATAATTCCCATGTTCCTTAAATTTGTACTTTCTCTTCTCCTAAGCCAGATTTTTAAGACTTCTTTGATGGAGAAACCCTTATGAGATACAGAATTTAATGAAAAAGAGAGCTCATATAAGAAAATAAAATGTACATTATATTACACTAGTAATAAAGTTAGGTAAAATTTTACAGTCCTCAAGCAGACAGTCAAAGATTATAAATAAAGATTTGAGTATACAGAGAAACAGGTCATCAATCTATTTTGGAAATAATAAATGTAGTAAAAATAAGAATTCCCTGCAATCTGATTCATAGGTTTAATGAAATTATATCAAAACCAAGGGGAAAGCTCTGTGAACTCAGAGAAATCATTACAAGTTTCACTTAGAGAAAACAGGAAAAAAATTAAAAATATGAAAAGGTTTTTTAAGGGAGACAAACCTACAGACATTAAAAAGCAAATTAAAAACAGAGTTTTGTGGTTTTGGCACAAGCATATACCTCTAAAACAGAGTAGGATTTCCCCAAATACTTATTAATTGTTTGGTACTTAATAAATATCAAAGCAAGTATTACAAAGCAATGAGAATAGAGGAGAATTAGTTAATTTTTGGTTTTGGAATAATTGATTAGAAATTTTGGGAAATTTGAGCATAAAATGTCACTGGGTGGACTGAGGGAGAGTGTAAGTTACAATGTAAACCATTATCCATGTGGTGCAGCAGTGCTCCAAAAAGTATTCACGAAATGCAATGAATGTGCCATGATGATGAAAGAGGTTGTTGATGTGGGAGGAGTGGGGTGAGGGGGGTGGGGGGTATATGGGGACCTCTTATATTTTTTTAATGTAACATTTAAAAAAAATAGAGGAAAAAATGTCACTTTTAAACTGTCAATATTTATAGGATAAAGTTCTTTATCTTTTAAAGACTGGAGAAATAAAATGAAAAAGGACCTATGTACATATGTAGAATGAAAATTGAGTGGCAAGAAATAAAACGGTAAGCAACAGATCAAGCAATACTTGCAGCAATCTAATAAAGATAATTTTATAGTAAAAGAAGTCATAAAATTAATGAGAAATATTAAAACCCAATGCCCAAAGCTGTTTACTGTGTCATTGCATAAAAATTTTATAACTCAAAATAAGGCAATCATCCAATGATAAGGAGATAGTCAAGTAAATTATAGAATATATACTTGAGAGAAAACTGACAGCCATATAGAATAATGGTAAAGGAAATTAGAAAGCCCCAAAGAAAAGTGCTTGATGCATAGTGTTACGTGAAAATACAAGGTATAAGTTAAGTGTGCACTATCATTATAAACGAAGTTGAAAATGTCTAAAAAGGCAAGAAGGGAAAATACACACATTATAAAAGTTTTATAAAGAAAATAGGATAAAGTTTTATTTTTACTATACTTTAAACACATTCTTTTTGATCATTTTATAATTTCTATAGTTAAGAATAATGCTGGAAATGTTTAAAAGCAAGAATTTGAGAAAGTCTGTATACACCAAAAATAATAAACAAAAATATAAAAATTTATACAATTATTTTATTTATTCTGTTAGGTTTTATTGTACACATAAGTATGGTATTTTCCACTTGAAAGTATGCTAAATATTGGTTTAAAAAAGATAATATATTAAGCAACAAATTCATTTCTTTTGTTTCAAAAGTTGTATTTTTAGGATGGGCGCTGTAAATTATTAAATATCTTTTTAGCACCTAAAAGGATGATTCTTTTGTTTTTCATTTGCACTATTATACTCTTTGATATTACATAAATGAATCTAAAAGGCAAATGCATAAGATGTAATGATAAATCAGTGGTTTTTCACTCATAATGTAGAAACACGTAGTTTGAATTTAAAAACGTTTTGAAAAATGTTAAAATGCACAGGACTATTAAACAAATAATACAAACCTCAACCAGAGAACTCCAACATTTTCCCTACTGCCCCCCAATATCCACCAACTCTAACTTTTTAATGCGTTTGCCATCATTCATTCCATCTATCTATCCATCCATCCATCCATCCATTTTCTGAAAACTTCAGTTTAGGTTGTGTACATTATGCTTCTTTTTTAATTTTTTTAAGATTTATTTATTTATTTCTCTCCCCCCCGCCCCGCCCTGGTTGTCTATTCTCTGTTTCTATTTGCTGTGTGTTCTTCTTTGTCTGCTTCTGTTGTCAGCGGCACGGGAATCTGTTTCTTATGGTTGCATCATCTTGTTGTGTCAGCTCTCTGTGTGGGTGGTGCCATTCTTAGGTAGGCGCACTCCTTATGCGTGGGGCTCCCCTACGCGGGGGACACCCCTGCGTGGCACGGCACTCCTTGCGTGCATCAGCACTGCACGTGGGCCAGCTCCACATGGGTCAAGGAGGCCCGGGGTTTGAACCGCGGACCTCCCATGTGGTAGAGGGATGCCCTAACCACTGGGCCAAGTCCTCTTCCCACATCATGCTTCTTGAACACTTGATACTGCCATGTATATTTTCTAAGACCAAAGATAGTCACTTTTGTAACTGTACCAAGTACAGTCAAGTTTCAGCAATTGAACATTTATAAAAAGCTTACAGTCTATATTTCAATTTTTTCATATGTCCCAATAACATCCTTTTGGCCTTTTCTCTTCCTTTGCTAGATCCCATAGAAGACCATGTATTGCATTTCATTTTCATTGTCTCTCTTTTTTCTATAATTAATTTTTTTATTTTTAAAGAAGCTTTAGATTACATAAATGTTACATAAAAAAATACAAGGGATTCCCATATGCCCCACTCTCTCCCTCTCCCATACTTTGCCACATTAACAACATCTTTCATTAGTGTGGCACATTTGTTACAGTTGATGAACCCATATTGAAGCATTGCTGCTAACCATGGACTACAGTTTACACCATAGTTTGCACTTTGTCCCACACAATTTTGCAAATTATGACAAAATATACAATGGTCTATATCTGTAACTACAATATTATGCAGGACAAATCCATTGTCTCTTTAGTCACTCCTTTTTTTTTTAACTTATGGGAACATATATACAATATAAACTTCATGATATCAACCCCTCCCAATCATACTGTTCAGTTGGATTAATGACATCCACACTATTGTGTTATCCTCACCACCTTCCATTATTAAAACTTTCCATCAGCCCAAATAGGCACTCTACAACCATTATGCATTATCTCCCCATTACCCTGCACCCACCCCTGGCATCCTGTACTCTAATTTCTGTCTCTTTAAGTTTCCATATTTCTGATATTTTCTTTGCAGTTAAAATGGAGCCTAAAGTTACCATCCTAAATCTTTAACAATCTTGTTTGCTTTTATAATAACTTAACCTCAGCAGTATGTACAATGTTCCTATAACCCACCATTCCCCTACCTTAATGTAGTTTTTGTCACAAACTACATGTTTATACATTATGAGTGAAAAACCACTGATTTATCATTATATTTTATACATTTACCTTTTAGAGCATGTAGGAAGTTAAAAGTGAAGTTATGAATCAAAAACAAAATAGTAATGGCATTTGTCATTATCCAGCTCATTACCCTTACCAGGGATCTTTATTTCTTCATATGGCTTTAATGTATTATCTATTTTCCTTCCTTTCAACCTGCAGAACTCTCTTTAGCATCTGTTGTAGGGCCAGTCTAGTGGTGACAACCTCCCTCAGCTTTTGTTTACCTGTGTAAGAAATCTCTCCTTCAGTTTTGAAAGGCATTTTTGTCAGATACAGAATTCTTGATTGGTAATTTTTTGCTTTCAGTACTTTTAAAATTTGTCATCCGACTGCCTTCTTGTCTCATGGTTTCCGATGAGAAATCTATACTTAATCTGACTGAGGCTCCCTTGAACCTGACATGTTATTTCTCTTTTGTGGCTTTCCGTATTCTTTCTTTATCGTTGGCACTCAACAGTTTGATTATAAAATGTCCTGGTATGGGTCTCTTTGATTTTATCATGTTTGGTTTGTTGAACAGCTTGGATGTATATATTCATGTCTTCTGTTAATTTGTGAGGTTTTCACTTACTGTTTTTTTTAATATTCTCTCTTCTCCTTTCTTTCTTCTCCTTCCGGGATTCCTGTGATGCATATATTGGTACACTTGATGGTATCGCTCAGGTTCCTTAGGCTCTCTTCACTTTTCTTCATTCTTTCTTTTTTCTGCTCCTCAAACTGACTGATTTCAATTGTTTTATCTTTAAGTTCCCTGATTCTTTCTTCTGCTAGCTCTAATCTGCTATCGAATTCCTCTAGGGACTTTTAAATTTCTCTTACTGTGGTCTTCAACTCTTTGAATCCTTTTCTTAATTTCTCTCTCTGTGTTGATATTCTGTTTGTGTTCATCTATAATTTTTCTGGCTTCCTTAGCTCTTTGTCTATGTTTTCTTTAGCTCTTTGAGCATATTCAGGACCATTTTCAAAAACCTTTTTCTGTCATGTCCAAAGTCTGGTCCTCCTCATTGATCATTTCTAATGGTTTAATTTTCTCCTTTTCCTGGACCATTGCTACTTGTTTCTTTGTATGTTTTGAAAACCTGGACATATTGGTATTTTAATACATTATCACAAAACCTTAGACTGTTAGGCATCAGTTCTTAAGCTTGGGTTCATATAGTGTTATGACCAAGTTTTCCCTGCATGCCAGGAGCTAACAAAATAAAAAGAAGAAGAAAAAGGTAAAATAAGAGAAATACCTTTCCAAGTCTTTGCAGATTGACCTGTATAGTGCTCTCCTTCAGGGCTTGTCCATAAAATCAGTTCAGACAATAGCTCCAGGCCAAAGAGTAGGGGCCTCCCTGATCCTTTCTGTACATGCATCTTGTCTTGGGCTGTACATTTGGCCCTAGGAATTTCCCTGTTTCCGAGGTTACAAATGTCTCCTCTTCCTTAGGAAATGGTTTCCTCATGGTCTAGGTCACTGTGCTGGATGTCCTAGAGTGAGTAGTCCTTGCCCCAAGCAGCACAACTTGACTGCTGGACTACAGTGTTTTGTAAGAGAGCACTCCAAGCTGCTGTGTACACACAGGGCAAGTTCTGGGCCAGACATACATGCTCCCAGCATGTGCAATAGGGCCACTCTTCTCCCTCTCCATCCAGGACCGGGAATCTGCCCTAGGGCACGGGTTGGCTACATGTCAAGAAGTGAGTGAGGGCCAGTCAGGGCACCAGGCATTTTGCTGTTATGTAAGATGTGGTTGTGGTCAATGTGACTGGACTTCAGTCTCCTTAATTTATCCTACACTTACATACTTGGTGTGTTCCTCGAGCCAGCTCGCAGTCCCCTCCATTTAGGCGCCTGTGCAAGAACAACCCTACCATCGACTTTGTGTTCTCCTCTTGACGGTCTTACATGTTCAGTGCTGTTCAGCTTTGCCGAAGAGAAGAGAATCATAGAAAAGAAATCTGTCTACACATACTCTTTTCTCATTTTCACTTTCTCCTACATCTTGGAATCTGGGTGATAGGTAAGTGGTATCTGCAAGGTCGAGGAGTTGGAGTGAGCTTTTTGGGAATACAGATTAGCACAGAAACTAAGCAAGGGCACTTAATTAAGGCATTTTAATTCCAGGGAGTTAGGGAGACACTAAAATCATGAGGGAATTTGGGAAGCCAAAACCAAGATCAAATTCAGATTATATTGAATATATAGTAACAGAATAAAAATTAAAAGAAAAATCCATGTCATGACACTGCACAAACCTTAAATTAAACCAGGGACTCTAATTAACAGTACAATTATAAAAATGTGCTATCAACAATTGTGACAATGTTCCAAACCAATGCAAGGTGTTGGTGGTGGGGTGATGTAAGGGAATCCTGTATTTTATGCATGATTGTTCTGCAAAACCACAACTTCCCTAATTTAAAAAAATATATCTTAGATTAGAGAGCTAGGAGATGAGAGTAAATGAAAACAGGTCCTAATCAAGTGGGAATGGGACAGGGATAGAGGGTTGAAGAGACAAAACAGAAAATGATGATCCTTTACTCATGTCTTCATTCATTTAAGATGTGTTTACTGATTGCCTGCTCTTGGGCATACTCTCTACAGGATTGGGGATAGAGGTTTGCCCAATTTCCTGCCAGTTCAGAACTTTCAGCCCCAAGTGAGAGTCTGGAAATGGTTAGTGCTTTTAGTGCTAAAATTATAAACTTTAGATATGTTGTGTGCGTCTGGTCGTGATTGGTCTTCCTTTTAAGAAATGTTAAAACAAGTTGAAAATACATATCATGGCTTGAAGATCAGTGAAAATATTTCTTTACATAAATAATAATGAATATCTTTGTACTACCTGGGGAGGTATATCTTAGTAATGTATATATTTAAATATATAATTACCATTATTTTCTGATAATGTTCAATGTACTGGAATGCATACATTTATATATACATTATTGCAAACTGACCTTTTCAGTTGCTAACTCTCAGTGAACTTTTTCCCCTTCTCTTTTAATAGACAATTAATTCTCAGGAAAGGCATGGCATGTGTCAGGAGCACTTTCTTCTTGGACTCTTTGCAGTGAGATATGCCTATGAAATAGAGAGAACAATGGTGATTCACCATTCTGTTCCTACATTACATCTGTGTCTGGTGAGAGATCATCCCAAATAATACAGATTTAAAGGGGAAAATGTTTCACATCACAAGCTCATACTGAGATACTAATTTGAAGAGCTGAACTAGATATTTAGGGGGATAAACTGTGATGTCCCATATTACTGAGGCTTCTGAGGTCCAAAGATTATGGGCCATTACTACTTCACTTTTGGTGACTTGACCATATAAACGTACGCTTGAGGAATAATGAAGAATAACAGCTTCTTGAAGGGCTGCCAAGTGTGGCCCTGTTCCCCTTGTCCTCCCACAGGCCTGTGTGAGTGAGCTCGAGCACGTTCTTTATCTGACTATGGCTAAGATTTATGCTTTTTCTTTTAAATGCATTAGCTATAACTCTAAGGCCTCCCTTACAGTGATGACAATGACGACGGTGACAATAGCAACTATAGCCACATTTCTGGATGACTTATTTCTGGAGTAGGGACATTTCAGCTTTATCCTTCCTGTCACTTTCCCACTGAGAGTGGGATAGGACGGATGGCTCGAGGCTTGCAGCTAGGGAATAGTGTGTAAATTGCTGAAGAAATGAGTTTTTATTGCTTGATGTATTTTTGGTAGAAATAGAATGAACACCTCTACTGATGTCTTTCAGTTAGTATAAACCAAGATTCCACTTTAATATAAAGATTACACTTTGTGATTATGAAAATATTTTATTGAGGTGGAATATAAAGTAATAGCATAGCTCATATTTAACAGTATGAACCTATATTTGCTTTCATGCTTGTCTCCCTGAGATGATTCTCGCAGTCCTGTGGAGTAGATACGACAGGCACAATCCCATCATGGTAGTTAAAGGTGAGGGAACTAAGGAGTACAGAGTTTAAGTGACTTGCTTGGGAGAATCCATCTAAGGGACCCCAAGCTGAAATAAGTAAGTCACATGAAAAAGAAAATATTTGATTATCATGTCACTCTATCATTTTTCCATTTGTATCCTAGGACTTTTAATAAAGTCTTAATATTTCATAATTACTCTCAACAGAGTCAGAGGTAATGAAATTTAGAGTCCTCATTTGGTCCAGAGTCATGAAGGGGAGATGCATTTAGAGGCACGTGGCGGTAGGAATCAGTGAGTGACAGATCACTATGATGATTCTTTGGAGAACAGGTGTCAAGGACACGAGGGCTGCCTGGCCTGGTCCCCACCGTGAGTCTCTTCCTTGGAAACCCTGGGAAGATCTAGTTCTTATTTTATGAAGGGGGATCCCCTTTATATCTCCACTGCAGGCAGTGGCTCCACTCCACACGGTCATAATGAATGACCCTGAATGTCACCAGGTACTCTCCAACCTCCAACATCTTGTACGCTAACACTCTACTAATATCCCGTTCTCCCCCCCAACCTCAACCTCTGTCCTTCATATTCTTTCAATCTCATAATCAGAGCCTCCTGCTTCTCAGCCTCATTGGGATAACAATAGAAATCCCTCATCCCCTTTTTTTTCTTCTAGCCTCTTGACCCACCTTGGGATGTTTTCCTTTTCTACACAAGGTAACCCCTGTGGATCTATATTTCAACTGTTCTAATGTCATTTCAATGCTGTTAACCAAAATCTGCCACAGATGCCCTGAAAATTCTTAATACTGGTTAACTCTAAATTCTAGCCTTCCATCTGCTCTCAAGTTTTTAATGGTATGTAGAAAATAACAGTATTGCATATTTTATTGCTGGTACAAATTTGGAATCTACAAATTTAGTTGGACACACAGCTTTTAGAGGAATTGTTTTTGTAGTCCTGAGAGCATCACTGCAGTTGTTCAGAGTGACTATTTCAAATGAGTCACTATAAGCCCTTATGTCACTAAGATATTCTCTCCTATTCAATAAAAGACAGGTCTGAACTACTCACTCTCAAACCTCCAAATGCATCTTCATCCATAGTCCTCCTGGTCTCCTCTCTGGTAGTGTTGTAGCAGTACCTCTTTGTGATTTTAATGTGATTTTCTTGTTATTAATGTGGTTGAGCATATTTTCATATCATCATTGGCCATTCAGGCTTCCTCTTGTACAATGCTTGTTCAAGTCTTTTGACAATTTTTCTATTAGATTGCTTTTTAAAAAAATTAATTGATTAGTAGAAATTCTTTGTAGAATCTGCATACAAATCTTTTGTTTCAAGTATTTATTCCCATGTGTGGCTTATATTTCCACTCTTAATGATTTCTCCTTCTTATATTTCCAACCTCTTCTTTTGTCCACTGGCTTCTTTTAGCTGTTGATCTATGAGTTCTTAAAATCTGTCTCTGCTTGCTTGCTCTCAATCTATTTTTTTTCTCAAATAAATGCAGCCTTCTTTTATCCCCTCACTCTTCTAAAGTTGGCTTTAATAAAAGCTTCCTCACTGATAAATTCCATTCATACTTCTAGAATTTTCTTTTTTCTTTTTTTCTTAACCATGTATTTTTATTTATTTCTCTCCCCTTCCCTCCTTCCTGTGTCCATTTGCTGTGCGTTCTTCTGTGTCGGCTTGCATTATCTGGCAGCCCTGGGAAACTGCGTGTCTTTTTTGTTGCATCATCTTGCTGCGTCAGCTCTCCCTGTGTATGGCACCAGTCCTGGGAGGGCTGCGCTTTTTTCACGCAGGGCAGCTCTCCTTGCAGGGTGCACTCCTTGCGTGTGGGGCACCCCTACATGGGGGCGCCCCTGCGTGGCAGGGCACTCCTTGCGTGTGGCAGTCCTGCACATGGGCCAGCTTACCACACGGGTCAGGAGGCCCTGGGAATCGACCCCTGGACCCTCCATATGGTAGATGGATGCTCTATCAGTTGAGCCACATCTGCTTCTCTTCTTTTTTCTTTAAATCTCATTTGAACTTTCTGGAGCATTTTCCATTGCTGACCTCTTGGTCCTATTTGACACACTTTCCCTTTCCTGGCTCTTGTCTCACATTTACTCAATATTTATTGAACAGCTATTGTTTTCTACGATCATGGAAGCTGACCTCTCGGAATCTCCCTTTAAGTAGTAAGCATTGGAGAAGTGAGAGTGGTTCAGTAAACAAAGGCGAGATTCCAGGGGCTTTGTCGGAATAAGAAGGATGCAGCTTAGTCTGGGGTTTGAGGGGACACCAGAAAGGCTTCCCTGAGGAAGTGAGGTTTATGCTGATGCCTGATGGATGAGAAGGTGTTGGTTGGCTAAGAGGGGAGAAGACAGAGTTTCACCTAGAGGGAGAATGACATGACTGCAATCATTGCGTGGTAATTGTCATAGCGTCTGGGAAACTAAGACACAAAGGCTTGAAGTTCAGGGAGTTAAGGAGTACCACAGAGACCTATCAGGGACAGGGTGGAGCACAGGCAGTGCGCTGTCATTTTTCTTGGGGCCCTAGGTAATTTATGGTTACCATCGCTTGCCCCAGAACCTCTACTTTCAGCTCTCTGTCTAGCAAAGACTCCAGGGTGCACTGGAGTATACAGGTAGAGAAAAAGATGATTGGCTTCAGCGCTGCAGTGATAGAGCTCAGCCAGAAGTGACCACAGCTTCCAAAGCCTCACAGCATGCCGCTAGGACTCTAGCATCCCCGCTGGCAAGAGGGGGAGAATGACATTTGGCTGGAAGGGACTCTTGACCGGCTGTGGAGTGCACTGTGCTGCTGGTGCTCTCTGTCCCTGCCCTTACCCGAGGGCGTGAGGACAGATCCACTAACCACAGACAAGCTAGGAAAGGCATGGCATGGCCCCTGCCCTCGCGAAGGGAACACAGCCTCGTCCCCTGAAAAGTGTCTGGAGAGCGCTCCCAGGAGATCCAGGGCCTGATGCAATTTGTGACTTGTGTATAAGTTTTCTGGGGGAAGGAGCAGGATTAGTCCGTCTTTAGCCACCTCATTAGACCTTACCATGCCTGAGCTACGCTGGTAATAAGGACTGCAGCTGTTTAACTTGATCAAAGAGAGGGAAACATGCCCAGAGGTATTTTTTTCCTATTTCAGATCAATTCACCTTCTCCCTCCCCCCTCCGCCTCCCTCTCCCTCTCCCTCCCTCCTAAACTCGCAGGCGCACACACACAGGCTCTGTGGTTGCTATTATTCTTAGTCTGTCAAAAAAAGAAGAATTCCAAAATTGGTCTTTCCAATTTGAATCAGACTTTTAGGTGTATATGGGGGGGGCGGTATAAAGGGCATCAGGAATAGACTTGGGTGTTACCATGCATACAACCAAAGCTGAAAGGAACGCAGAGCTGTCAGTAGGGACTTACAACTTGGATTTCATCTCAGAAAGCCCTACCAGGTGGTGGGGGGTGGGGAGTGGGTTATAGGGGAAAAAATAAATTAATTAATTTAAAAAAAGATAGTTCTGACTCTTCAAAAAAAAAAAAAGAAAAAGAAAGTGCTCCCTTCCTCCCTGCACCTTTGAAGAATTTGTGGCTTCCAGCAGCTGCCACTGCAAGTGACCGTAAAAATAGCCTGACCACCATTCCTTTCTCGATCTGAGTGTCCTCAGTTCCCTAATTACCCTACAAGCTTCCCAGATGAATAAAAACATCGTCCTCTAGAAGGTCTTCATTGACATGTTCAGAATTCTCAAACGAAGCTATTCACTGAGCAGGTCTTGGCAGTGTTTTCTATTTCAGGTCCGCCAAATGGGTAAACAAGGGGCATTCAGTGTGGGTTACCTATTCATTAAAAAGAAAGTACTTTTCTATACTTGGTCATTAGTCTTTTCTACTTTCCTAAACCACATGAATAAAAGGCATCCTTTCTTCTTACCTCAGCTGGGTTCTGAACTTGTCTTGCAGTCCTTTTATATCAAAGGAAAATCTACAGGTCAGTATTTCTGAGGCTATGTTTTATTGCTAGGCATTTTACAGAAAAAATAGTTAAAGTTTGTAACACAAAATATATAATTTCTCTTGAGCATCTCTTTAGAAGCTAAATCAATACAAAGAAAGTGTAAATATAAATATAAAATATAATTTTAACCAACCTTATGCTTGGCTATAGGCATAGCCTGGTCCAAGTTGGTGACTACAGGAGATGTGAGATTTCTTTTGAAGATTTCATAGCAATTTCTTGTCACAGTGCCAGGCACGTAGAAGTTACTTAGTGAATATTTGCTGCATATTTGTGAGATATGAATATGATTAAGCATTTTTTCTCTTTATTTTTTTCATTACTAAGGAGACTTTGACTATGCCATTTAAAAAGAAATATTTGCTACATAAACATGAAAATTCTATCCTTTACATTGTTTCACAGGTGAAATAGCTGACAGTTGCTCTCTAGAGAAAATGTGACAGAGTTTATTTTCTTAGTAAGCAAACACATAAGCAAAAAAAAAAAAAATCATGGTAGGGTTTAATCTGCCCATAAAATGGTATTGTTCAGAACATCTTTGTCAAAGGATTTATGCTTTATGTTTGTTCACCACCCCTGGGGTTTCTTTGACAACAGAGATATAAAATAGAGGTTTGTGCCTTGTACTCCCACATGAATGTTCCTCTCAGCGGCGTTTTGACAAATTCTCATTGTGCTTCACTAAAACGCCCTACCTGAACCCTAATGGATGCGGTTAATACGCAGCGTGAAAATTTCATTCTCTGCTCATGGTTTTGGACTCCAAACCAAATAAGATCAATTGGGAAAAATGCATTGATTTACTATGTCTTTGAACACAGCTGTGATCTTAGGTTACGTTTCCTGAGACAATGAAAATGTCATGTGGAAGGGAGCCAATGTGGCTCAAACAGTTGAGCTCTGGCCTCCCACATGGGAGGTCGTGGGCTTGGTTCCCGGTGCCTCCTGAAAAACAAAAACAAACAAGCAAAACAAAAGAAAAAACCAACTCAGGCAAGCCTGTGTGGCTCAGTGGTCAAGCGCCAGCTTCCCACATACGAAGTCCAAAGTTCAACCCCTGGGCCCCAGTACCTCAAAAAAAAAAAAAAGGTAATGTGGGAGACAACTGTGCATCCCTGCAGCAGCCTCATAACCCGGGAAGTGCGCGCTTGTGTGAGCAAGCCGTCATTGTAATTCGCCGATGTTATCACAGGGTTCTTGAAAGACAGCCAGTGACTGGAGCTCCCCTTCCTAAGCCACTCATTTCCTACCTCGTGTTTTTTTTTTTTTTTACCTCGTGTTTTTAATAAGATGTTTCCTTGAAAAGGGTGTTTGCTAATATCTAACTGCATTTCCAAGACTCTAAGGGAATTTTATCCAGACCAATAATGCTATTTAATTGCAGAATAGATTGCCTGAAAATGAGGTCCCCTTTTGGAATTTTAGGTTGGTGGGGTAAAGAGATTTTCGTACATAACTTAGAAGCTAAGAAAAAATGTGATTGACTTACCGAAGAATAGCATTGACAGGAACTTATATTTCTTGACTTTTCTTTCAAATTGGATATATGATACATCTTTGGTAGAAATCAACATATTTTTAAAAGTTTTAATTTGAAAAATCAGATAGCTTCAAATTCCAAGTCATGTTGTTGAGATGACAAAATCTTTAAAAATACATATTGAATAATTGCTGTATAAAAAACAAGAAATGCAGAGGTTTCTTATTAAAAAAGAAACTTTCAATCCTAGTATCTTATTTTTAGTCTTGCACAATTATAAATGCATAGGATAAAAATAACCAATTCAGATGGTAAAAGTTGTTACAATTCTGCAGTTTTAATTAGCAAGGGAGTATTTAATAGTCTTCTCTTTCGACTTTCTGTTTTCCTTCTCTTTTTTTTTTTGAATGTTGTGCTGCCATTTTTAAGAATTTTCCAGGGTGTAGAAAATGGAACAGATTTCTTGTCCCTGAGCAACGATCAGATCCTGGGCAAGCCACTGTTTTTATATTTAAATTGAAATAGGCACGCACGGCTTTAGGAGCAGTAGTCCATCCTAAGGGATGGCGCCATGATACATTGCTGAAGAGAAATGCGTATACCCAAGTCCACCATTGTTAGACCCGACTTTTAAGCATGATGTACAAGTCCAGCAGGGAGGGAGCCAATGGCAAAAAGTTATCAGTGCTCCTCCAGTACCAGCCTGGAGATGGAGAAAAGTAGTGCAGCTTGTTGAAAAATCCAGAAGGAGTGCGTGTTAAGGAACTGGCACATTTACTGGCACAGAGGGCCCTTTCTGTAAACAGTCGCCTTATTACCAGTGAAGTTCTTTGTGGAGGTCCAATTCACTCTTTTCCTAATACCACGACCTGGTTGCTGTTTTCTAGTGTATAATTCAGTCTTCTCAGCTGATTTATGTAGTACATGGTAGACACAACACATATTTGCGAAATATAAATATGCAAATAGAATCAAGGACAAACAAGGAACCGAGTGCCAGCAGGTGTAAATACTAGGCTCCATCTGCTGCAAACTGACCTTGTATCCTGGGGTATTACTTGAACATTCTGGGCCTCATAGTCTATGGTTTAATTGTTTCCTATATCAGGAGTTCATGCACCACTAGACTGCTTTGGAAAGTTTCTCCCTCTCTTCTCACTTGACAAGAGGCACAGCAGGGTAAAGTTCATAAGTCAATAGAAGTTACTCCAAAATCACAGAAAAATCCGTTTTTGTGTGGTCCAAGCAAACCTGGCTTTTGAAAGTCTTTTAGAGTGGAAAGATGGAGAGATATGGGGCAAACATGCAGTCAGACCTCAGCTCTATCATTAATTAGCTTACGACCTTGAGTCAGTCAGGGACCTTACCTGTAAAGGGAGACTAATCATGGGTTATTTTAAGTACTGGATGGAGGGCACATGAAGGAACTAGCACATTTATTGACACAGACTAGCATTTCCGTAAACAGTAGCCTTATTAGCATTGCAGTTACCATAATGCATTTCTCTCCTTGATTATATATAACTGGAAGAAACGTTTTCTTATTTTCAACTCTCAGAGTTACACACCCATTTTTATAGCTGTTTTAATTGGTCACAGCTGTTTTGACATACCAGTTTTAAAACTGGTATGTCAAATCAGTATGACATGAAAGTTTTCATAGTTACAGATCATTCAGCAGAATCTGGATTGTAAAGAGAGAACAAAGAATGTAAGTTCACAAATTCCTTAATGAATGCAGGTTACGTTTTGACAAAGGCCTATTGCAAAAACTGCAACAACCTCGAATGACTCATCTTGATGCATAATATGGTCATCAGAATAAAATATGTATCAGTAAACTTTACAAAGTTCCCACTAACTTTGCTGTGTTTCTCATGGATGCATATGTACTCTTAGCAGGTTACTATTTTTAAAAATGCACATTTTGTCTTCCCTTCTAGAGACCGTGCCAAGCCAATCCTTTTTCCCTTTACGTCCTATAAAATGCTTGCCAGGGTCCTAGAAGTCTGCCCCGGGGGTTTCGGCATGATGATGTCTGCCAGGCTCTGCTCAGGTTCCTTGATGCTGACCTGTGTTAATGGATGAACAAGAATCAAAGGCTCCACTTGATTTCTCCATCTGGGTTCTGAGGATTTATGACCTGGGGTGTGTTATTTGGTCTGCGGAACTTGACTCATTCTCATCTGTCTCATTGGCAGATGGAGAGTGTGGCCTCTGAGCCCCGCGCTCTCTCTACCCTGCTGTTTAATGTCCCAAGCCATATCCCTGAGCGCTTATCGAGTTCGAGGTTGGACAGAACTCAGAGGAGCACGTGGGAGCATAATGGGAGACTGGTGATGCTCCCTAACCTGGCACTTTCCATCGCTTTGGCTTTCTTGAGCTACTGATACTACTCTTGAAAATTTGGTGTGTAATAATCAAATATTGATGGAATTGCCTATTCAATTTATTAGTTTAAAATTGTTTCAGTGATAAAATATTTAGTTAATCCTGCCATTAAATCAGTTCTACTTGTATTATGTTAAATTCTTTACTATTTTTTTTACTGCTGTTGCCTTTCTTTAACTTTTTATTTTGAAATACTTCAAATTTTCAAGACAGTTGCAAAAATAATTGCATACCACATACAGAGAACTCCACCATACTTTTACCTCCCCTGATACCCAAATCCACCAGTTTTAACATTTTTTAACGTTTGCCATATCATTCTGTCTATCCATCTACTATTTGTCTGTCTTTCTATTTATAAATCCTTAGTTTGAACACTTGAATGCAGGGTGTATACAGTAACCACTTTGAACAATTAATACTGTCATGTACATTTCCTAAGAACAAGGATATTCACTCATGTAACCACATTAAGTTCAGTTATCGATTTCAAGAAAAAAATTAACATTGTTATAAAGCTTACAAAGCCAGCTTTTTTAAAAAAAATATATCTCCCAATAATGTCTCTTTGAGACTTTCTCCTCACATGCTAGATAACCATCCAGGATCATGAATTGCATTTAATTGCCCTTTTCTCTTTAGTTGTTCCTTTTTTATTTTCAACTGTGGGAACATGTATACAACAAACTTGTCGTTCACTGGGATTAATCACATTCACAGTGTTGCAGTACCCTCAACACCTCCTTTACTAAAGCTTCCTCACCTCCCCAAACAGAAACCCTACACTCATCTCTTTCTTCTCCTTCTGGGACTCCCACCATGTCTAAATTATGCTTGATGGTTCTGACAGGTTCCTCAGGCTCTGTTCACTTTTCTTATTTTTTCTTTTTCTGCTCCTCAGACTGAATGATTTCAACTGACTGATCTTCACTGATTTTTTTTCTTCTGCCAGTTCCGATCTGTGGTTGAACGCCTATAGGGCATTTTTAATTTCTGTTACTATGGTCTTCTACTCTGCTTGGTTCTTTTTCATAATTTCCATCTCTTTATTTATATTCTCTTCGAGTTCACCTATCATTTTCCTGATCTTCTTTAGTTCTTTGTCCATGTTTTCCTTGAGTTCTCTGAGCAAATTTAGGACCATTTTTAAAAATCTGTGTCTGGTATGTTCCAGGTCTGGTCCTCTTCATTGATGGTTTCTAATGCTTTAATCTTCTTCTTTGCATGGGTCATTGCTTCCTATTTCTTTATATGTTTTGTGATCTTTCATTGAAATCTGGGCATTTTAATATTTTAATGTGATCGCTGGGGGGGATGGAACACTGAAGCATCTCACTGTTGGTTGGGGGGTAGCTTTAATTCCTTATTTTTTTGTATTACTGAATTGTATTAGTTAGGGAAAGAATGAAGTATTATATTTACTTGCCAAGGTATTCTTGGAGTCAGGAGCACTTTTTTCGTGTGTCTTTTACTCCACATGGGAGGTACTTCCCAATAATTTAGAATTAAGAGTAATGGAACAACTCAGAAAGTTAAATCGTTGAAACAGCATGCAATAAGTAAGAGTGGAGCTTTGCAAAGTCACCTTAATGAGATCGTTTACCAGCCAGAGAAATACCTAACTAAATGTATTAATAAGATAAAAAAAAAAGATATGTCAACCATTAGAAGCGGTGTGGCTTCTAATGGGTGTGTGAGGGAGTGAGAACAGGGAGGTAAGGTATCGGTCAACAACAGAAGCACAGTAAATGAAGACTCAAAGTGCCAAATATTGAAACTGAACATCCATTAACTGTAATGTTTTGGTGGAGTGATAGGTCTGGTCACAGGGCTAAGTGATGAGTTCCATGTTCAGGACTAATGACCATTGAGAAGATGGACTCCTCAAACCATCTTTACTTAATGCCATTCCACTTTCAAATCACGTAACAGACTTGCCTTGTTCTGATCCTAACGCTTCCCATCCATCCTAAGATTAACATTTGACATCTCCACAGGGAGAAAATGTGCTGGTCATGACAGCATAAGTTCTGCAACATTTTTATTTCTCGTAATAAATGAGAAGAGTAAAGTAGCCTTCAACTTCTGCCACTTTGAATTGTGTGAGCTGGATAATTTGAATCACCTCCCTGAGAAACTATTTGGCTCTGTAGTGTACTAACATTTCAGAGTTCACAGAGCTGACACAGCTGCCCTGGTCAATCTGCTGCCACCCCATGGACCTCTGGGTATTAAGCAGCTGGCTTACCCAGGTGACACACTGACTACCCTTGTGCTCTTTCATTCAAAATGCCACATACACAGTGCATTTTAAAGAAACAAACAGCTTTTTCTTATGTATAGTTCACTTTCTTCTCTTAAAAATAATTTTATTTTTCTGGAATTCAGTGAAGATTTACAGACCAAAAACCTTTGTGTAAATAAGTCCTGTCTATTTCTTTGTTAGCATGTCTGTCTCTCTATCTTCTCTTACCACTATCCTCCTTCCCTTCCTTTCTTTTCTTCTCTTTCTCTCCCTAGTCCATTTCTCTTCTTTCATTCATTGTTTCTTCCTTTCAGTCTTTCATTCATTCTTTTTTTCCTTGCCTTCTTTCTTTTGTTCTTTCATCCCTTTATTTTTTTCTTCTTTACTTATTTTTCTTTTTTCTTTCTTTCCACATGCATTTTTCAAGAACCAATGTACACCAGACACCTTAAAAAAGTACTAGGAATGCAAAACCGTTACAGTCCTATAGGAAGAAACACACACATAAACAAATATGTTGTAAAATGTTATATATATTTTTCAGTGTGGCATGAATTCAGGTCAGTTCCACATGTATTCATTTCACATCTAATAAATAAGCACTATTTGAGGTTTCATGGGAGATTCAAAAAGCTTAAGTGTTGGCCTCAGGTTATTTATATTCTACGAGGTATAAGAAATATAAGAAAATAAAACTTTAGACAGATCATTGAGAGAAATAGTATATAAACTGTGCAAAGTATTTTTTTTTTGCAGAAGAGGATAAAGTATTTTTTTGTGGAAATATTCTGGGGCAGCTTAAAGAAAAGTGGAATTAGGATATGCAGTAGAACTGTATTGACTGAATTTCAATTGAATTGGGAGTTTAATCAGGGGATTAAGATCTCCTTTGATAGCTGTGGTGAAGATATCATAAAGCAAAAAGAGCTGGTCAGAACTGACTGAGGTGCTAGAGCTGGAAATGATCTTCCTTCAAGTGTAGGATCTGGCATGTCCTGGGTCAGGAGAACAGAACACTGAGTTAGCAGCTGCGGTTTATGTTGAAAGGACAGGCTGACTTGGCTAGATAGCCATATTAAAGTGAGAGCGGAAAGCAGTTTCCTCAGATTGCTCTGGGAGAAGTTCATTGTTCTGAAAATTATTAAAATGAAGTTATATCTTTACGCTACACTGTTTCTCCCTGGAGATAGCCCTGTGTGGTCTAGTCATCTCTACCTCACAGAATTGCTGGTCTGATATGGTTCTTACCCACACAGTTATCCTCTCTGTCCATGCCTGAAGATGATATAAAAACTTCAGGACTTGGTGTTGTGAGGAGTGATATGTACTTTTATTCAAGTTAGTGCAGAAGTCAAGTGCAATTGTTACGCTAGTTTGGTTGGAATTAGAGAAAGTCTAATCCAAGTTAAGGAAATAGAATTTATGTCTCATGGCTCTGTGGAGACCTTGAAGGTTTATCAGGGAAGTCCATGATTATTCTTCCAAAAGCAAATTGGGATACAGCAGGACTTGCATGGGTACATTGCAATATCTTGGGAAGAGGTATGAGAGAGGTGAGCTAGAGTAGCTGTGCTCTGCCTGGAAGATCATCTTCAAGGGTCATGGTGAAGGGCAAATCAATAGGACTTGACTGTGGGCACCAGATGAGATGCAAGAACCATGCTATTTAAAGAGCTTGAGTCTGGATGATAAACCAATTACTCTAAAATGGAAGATAATACTATTAACAGAAATAGAGAAATAAATAAAGGCATGAGATGTTAAATGTGGGAATAGAAATTTCAAATTGTTCTAACAACCTTGCATTTCATAGCTGAAGGTCTACATGTATAGACCATTGACAAATGGGAGGAGGTACTTGGTCTGCTTTCATAATAAAACGTTATTTTGCCATAATCTTGGAAAAGCGAATCATCTAATCAACCTTGTGTTAACACTTCAAAGGGCACTATTATTTGTCCCACATTATCTTGAAAAAACCAGTGAGATTCAGAAAAGGTAGCGAATATCTTATTTTTTTCTAAGGAAAAAATATTTGCATAATTTAAAAAGTCAAAATATTCATCCAAGACAAAGCTGAGTTCTAGCCATATACCAAAATGTTCTTTGTTTCATAAAAAAGAGGTTAATTTTAGCTTAGAGGATGATTTTTGTAAAATAATAGTGTTTTCACATCTGTCATAAGTCCAGCTTGAAACAAATGCTTAATCTTGACTCAAGAAGTTGCAAATGTAACACTAAAAAAGAAAATGTTTAAATTGCTGAAACAGTATTTCCTTTAGATCTCTGAGTTACATATGCTTGTAGGAAGGATCCTATGTTTACTGAGAGAGAAGGAAAATTGCCTGGACTGCATGTTTTCTATTTTGATAATGCATGCACAATCCATGTTCAGAAGAGTTTGGAAAGCTTTCCCTTTACCGAGGAACAACAAATTTGGCTAAATTCTAATGCATAGCATGCTTCATGAAGCTTGAGGATGCTAACTTCCTGCTAGTTTAACAGATGCTAAGTTATGTTTAAAGAGAAAACTTATTTGCAATATGAATGGCAATCCCTGACCTGTAATCTCCCAAATCCTTGGATCTGTTACTTCCAGAGATCCCAACCATGAGACCCCTTTTTGGTTGAACGCAGGTTAAGTGTGATCGTTCAAGTTTTCTTCTAACTTTATTTTAAAAGAAGTTTTAGATTACAGAAAAGTTACATAAAAAATATAGGGGATTCCCACATACTTCATGTCCTTCCCTTCTCACATTTTCACCTATTAATAACATCTTACATTAGCATGGTACATTTGTTATAATTGATGAACTAATATTGAAGCACTGTTGCTAATCATGATCTATAGTTTACATTATGGTTTACACTTTGCACTGTACAATTTTACAGGTTTTGACACAATGTATAATGGCCTGTATCCATCATTGCAATGTCATGAAGAACAATTTCAATGCCCTAAAAATGCCCTATGTTCCCCCTATTCTTTCCTTCTCTCCCCTCAGAACCTCTGGCAACCATTATCTTTATATCAGTGTATGCAAGTTCTTCTGTTGCTACAATCATAATAAGTTTCTTTGGTTCATGGTTGCATTCCCCTCTTGTGTTTGTTCATTCCTCTGTCTTGAGGATTTGGGGATGGTGATGCCCAGTCTGCTTCAGATTGAGGCGGGGCTTAGAGCTTATGGAAC